>NC_048289.1:28894218-28979218 GCF_009762535.1 Notolabrus celidotus
GTGACATATCACGCTTTTTCATCGATATATATTGGTCTAAGAGGTCCCCAAAACATGTCTTTAAAGTTTATGCTCAAAAAAACACTTTGAAATCAGATTTTGGTCTGTCTGAAAAGTCCTTTTCTTCAGCAGTCATCAGAACACTCGGTTTTCTCTCTGACCACGCCCCCTCAGGAAGTGGATGTGCCTCGGCTCTCCAGCACGTTGATCTAATGTTTACATGTTGGCTGAATATACACGGCTGCTCAGAGATCACGTTACTTCAACCCTCTGAATCTGATCCTGACGGAGAGGCGCCTGCAGCAGAACCTTTCTGAAGGATTGGTCACAGATTTAGTGTTTCTTGTTGTTTTATTTATCAGTATGTCGACGTGTGTCTTGGTAAAAAGCTACGAACATGTAGCTATGTGGCTATGCTAACTAGCGCTAGCACTTATCCATGATAAATAAAAATCATCCACTAGATCTTCAAATCTGCAGACGTGGGGAGTAAAACCGACCTTTGTGTTTATTAAGACAGCCTACAACTAGCATGCCTCCCTCCTATCTCCTTGTTAGCACACATGTGTGCAGGTAATGAAAAACGGAGGAGGGATTCAGTATTATTTTATACAGTCTATGGGCTGAACAAGCTCCGAGCTCTGACTCCGTGACAGACCGGATATTGTTGTTACGTAACAAAAACACGGAAGTCTGAAACGGCTCGTTTCACACACATTTACAGAAAGGTGGAGAAATCAGAACAGGGGCAGAATGGATTTTTTTCATTCTCGGGGGGTTTGTAGACGGGGACACATATTTCAGGTAGAGAACCATTAAAAAGTCAATTTTGCATGATATGTCACCTTTAACTTTTCAAATCCTAAGTGATGCTAAAGAAGCAGTTCCACTATCAGCTTGGCCGTTGGTTGCTTCCGCTTTCCGAAACCAAAAATCCTGAAACACCTGACCCAGCATCCTGCAGAACAGTCACCCCACACACTACCTTTAAACGCAGTATGCAGTTCATAAGAAGCTCTGTTTACCTGGGAGACAAGGCGAAATTATGGACCCATTCTTTAGGAATGAGTCAAAAATATGTGCTTTTATATTTTAAAAATGTAGACACTTAGTTTCCTGACACATCTGGGCACTACTTTGCTCCTATAGGACTGTAAACTGGACACGTGTGGGGACTATTTTCTGCTGCGGATTACTACTCTCCTTCTCTGGTGCACTGATGAGTAATTACAGCAGCAGGACAGTGTATGTGCACTCAATTTAAATAAGCTAGCTCACGTGTTCGTGGTAATTACATCACCTTAACAGCAAGAGCATGGATAATTGGTGTATGTGCTGTGTGCTGCAGGGACAGCTGCAGCTTCACTCTAACTGACCGCCTTACAGGGAGAGTTTCTTAATGCCAACAGCATCTTTATTCTGCTTTCAAATGAACTTGTTGGACCTTTACCTTTAGATACTTTCTATAGAGATCACTTTTTAATATTAGATTGCTTTTCACACCTTTGATTTACCTTGTTAAGTATTGTTGAATGTGCTGTGGTCATTCAATACTCATTTTCCAAGTTTCACAACAACATGCAGTAGAAAAGTGCAAACCTGTAACTTCTACTTCAAACTGCAGCTGTGTACCTTTGCACATATTGAAGGTGGAGGAGTGTGTTTGTAATAGTTTGCAGACAGCAGTAATAAATAAAGCTCTATGTGGCACAGAGGAAACAGCAGAAATAAAGCCAGAAGACAGCAGGAAAACAAAACAATGTCTCAATCCAGCCCGTTTGTGATGCAATGACCTAAAAAACAGACTTGAAAGCCGGATGACTCAAGTAAACAAGAACGCAGATTGCTGGCAACAAGAGTAAAACATTTATGAAACTACTGAAAACATCAGAGCAAACACGACCCTGATAGAGAACTACTTCACTCAGATATTTTGCATGAGACGAAAATCACACCCGTCATCCTCTGCAGTGGATCCGATCTCAGGCTCTGTAAACAAACCCGCGGCTCCTGTGCATCAGAAACATCTGATTAATTCAGGACAATGATGAGACGCCTGGAAGCAAATGAAAAGAAGTTCTTCAGCAGCTCAACGCAAAGGAACATGATGCAGTGAGATGACAGGGCTTGGTTCTGCAGCACAGCAGGGGGTCTCTGTCAGATATTTATACTTCTACTCCTCTTATTGTATTTCCTCTTTTCATCTTGCAGCAGATCTTGGACTGCACCAACATGTGATGTGTCTCAGTCATTAAAGGGAGAATGTGTGAAATGAGTCCTGCAGCTTTCTATAGGTCAAGTAAATTAGAGGGGTTTGAAACAAGGTCAGGAGAGATGATGACTATGATGCATCAAAATCAAATTAAACATGCTCTTAAATCTATCAGGAGGAACATCTCAAGCTAGAAGTGTCTGCCTCCAAGTTATTAAAAGTATCATATGAGAGGACTTTTAGTTCCTTAAGTTTCAGCTCTTTTTTTAAAGTGTGTCTACGTTTAATTTTAGGTCCCACAGGAAAGTACGGTGGCTGGGAAGTGCAAAGGATGGAACACTTTTACAAAGTATTATACAATTTCACATTTTGGAAAATATTTTAACAATTATATAACAAAATTACAAAATCAGAAACACTTTTAGAAGCTACAGGACATTTTACCAGTCCCAAAACAAATTTACAAAGAGCAGAATCCACCGAAAAGGGGATGTACTGATGATTTTCAAAATAAACATTGTTTGTAATATGAAAAATGTGAAACAGCCAGGGAATTAAAACATAGTTGATATTAACAAGCCTGTTTGCACTCAAATTTTTTAATTCAGACTGATAAGAGAACACCCAAAAAATGTGTTTCTGCAAATCAAAGCTATATCTGCTTGGGGATTTTCAAAATAAAACCATTGGAAATGTAGCTTATCACAATTATGTCTCAATTATGAATTATCGCTATTTTTGCTAATTCTAAGGTGCTTTTATTTTTTAAATGAAACATCAGAATGACCTGTGATTGGCTGGATTACATTATGAGGTTGTTCACTATTTGTGTGAAAAATACTAAATCAGAGAAAACTGTGATTTTGTTCATAATCTCACTTTGAATCTATCTTATATCATCTTAAAAAGCTAAATTTCCAATGGTTTTCAAGTTAGTCAACCTAAACCGAGTTTAGGCACATGCCAACATGTGGCACTTTTCGCCCACCATAGCCCTCTATTTAATACACGGAAATGGAACTTTCTGTTTCCCTATTCCGGACACCAGCGCTAAGGTGGAGTATGGATCCCACGTACCCTAGTCGGTAAGTGAACCCTGTAGTGTAGGACTTCAAGCTCGGTAAGACAGTAGGTCTTCAGGTGTGAACCCCTGGCGACGTAACGGAAAGGGACAGCAGAATACTGGAGTTGCAGTGAGACAGGAGAAACTGACAGGGAGGGAAAGTTTGGTGAGTGTGTGTGTGTATGTTGGTGTGTCCCTGTCAGTAACGGTGCCGCTCCATCACAATATAAATTCACATTTTCATATTACAGACTTCTTTTATTTTGAAAATCATTGGTTCATTCCTTTTCTGGTAGAATCTGCCGTTTGTAAAATTTGTTTTGGGACTCACAGAAATGTTCTGTCCCTTGCCAAATTGTCTCACTGCTTTTAAAAGTGTCTTCCAGAATGTAAATTTGTCTCCAACTTTGTAAAAGTGTTTCATGCTTTGTAAATTTGTAATGAACTTCCCAGCCACCGCAGGAAAGTCTTATGTTTGCACAGAACGTCGTAATTAGTCCTCGTACAGTCCTCATCAGAGCCCTCACTCATCAGATGACTTGATGGTAATTTAAACTCTCACACTGAGCAGGAGCTTGCCTCAAAGTCTGTGAGTGTGGAGATTGGGATTGAGCCAGAGTGTGGCATCATTCAGTGCAGGACACACACACACACACACACTCTCACACACACACACAGATCATGCAACAGGAATAGATCTCTGACTCAGTCACTTCCCCTGCATCTCTCTCCGTCTCCTCACTGCTTGGCCTTCAGTCTCTCATGCTAATGCTGAGCACTGTGCAGCAGAAACTGAGCATAATCACTGTATATATATATATATATATATTGTTTGTTTTGTGGAGGAGGTGGCAGTGAGAGACAGGTGCTGCCAGGGCTCAACATCCCGCTCTCGGAGTTGCTCGGCAACTGAGTCGGTGCTTATGCTGGGATTCATTTTCTGGAGCTGTAATAGTGAGCTTTACAGAGAAACACATGCTGCTGAAGTTTGTGCTAAATCAGCTCCATAAGTCTGCTTGACATTTACCTCCAGGACTCTCACTCCTACACTAACGAGATAAAAACAGTGAAGCTGTTCTCCTCAGCATTCCAGTCTGTGAGTGGAGAAACTTTCTGGATGTTGTTCACACAGTGATAAAACAGGAGGTTCTTCTCTTTGGCTCCAAATCCACAACCACTCCATCTGAGTCTTACCCTGTCTTGAAGTTGGGTCTCTGTTCATAATTTGACATAGAGTGGTGTACAGTCATGGCCAAAAGTTTTGAGAATGACACAACTATTAATTTTCACAAAGTCTGCTGTTTCAGTTTTTATAATGGCAATTTGCATATACTCCAGAATGTTATGAGGAGCGATCAGCTCAACTGCAATTAATTGCAAAGTCCCTCTTTGCCTTGAAAATGAACTTTATCACCAAAAACACATTTCCACTGCATTTCAGCCCTGCCACAAAAGGACCAGCTAACATCATTTCAATGACCCACAGGTGTCACACACATTAACACAGGTGTGGGTGTTGATGAGGACAAGGCTGGCGATCAATCTGTCATGATTGAGTGACTGGACACTTTAAAAAGGAAGATGGTGCATGACACCATTGTTCATCATCTGTTAGCCATGGTTACCTGCAAGGAAACACGTGCAGCCATCATTGCATTGCACAAAAAGGGCCTAACAGGGAAGTTTATAGCAGCGAGTAAGATTGCACCTCAGTCAACCGTCTATCGAATTATCAAGAACTTCAAGGAGAGAGGTTCAATTGTTGCCAAACAGGCTCCAGGGCGCCCAAGAAAGTCCAGCAAGCGCCAGGACCGTCTCCTGAAGGTGTTACAGCTGCGGGATCGGGCCACCACCAGTGCAGAGCTTGCTCAGGAATGGCAGCAGGCAGGTGTGAGTGCATCTGCACGCACAGTGAGGTGAAGACCTTTGGAGGAAGGCCTGGTGTCAAGGAGGGCAGCAAAGAAGCCACTTCTCTCCAGTAAAAACATCAGGGACAGACTGATATTCTGCAGAAGGTACAGGGACTGGACTGCTGAGGACTGGGGTAAAGTCATTTTCTCTGATGAATCCCCTTTCCGATTGTTTGGGGCATCTGGAGGAAGGCTTGTTCGGAGAAGACGAGGTGAGCGCTACCATCAGTCCTGTCTCTTGCCAACAGTGAAGCATCCTGAGACCATTCATGTGTGGGGTTGCTTTTCGGTCAAGGGAGTGGGCTCTCTCACAATCTTGCCTAAAAACACAGCCATGAATAAAGAATGGTACCAGAACGTCCTCCGAGAGCAACTTCTCCCAACCATCAAAGGGCAGTTTGGTGATGAAGAATGCCTTTTCCAGCATGATGGAGCACCTTGCCATAAAGCAAAAGTCATAACAAAATGGCTCGGGGAACAAAACATTAAGATTTTGGGCCCTTGGCCAGGAAACTCCCCAGATCTTAATCCCATTGAGAACTTGTGGTCAATCCTCAAGAGGCGGGTGGACAATCAAAAACCCACAAATTCTGACAAACTCCAAGCATTGATTATGCAAGAATGGACTGCCATCAGTCAGGATTTGGTCCAGAAGTTGATTGACTGCATGCCAGGGACACATCTGACAAAAACACCTAAAAACCCTGAAGCAGCAGACTTTGTGAAAATGTAATATTTGTGTCATTCTCAAAACTTTTGGCCATGACTGTAGACCTCCTATGTTTGTAAAAGCGTCTTGAGATAACGTTTGTTGTGATTTGGCGCTATACAAATAAAGATTGATTGATTGATTGATACTGTTGTGTTGTTTTTTACTGTTGGTATGTTGTAAGGTGACCTTGAGTGTCCAGAAAGCCGCCTATGAATAAAATGTATTATTATTATTATGACTGTTTCAGAGGAGGATAACATGATTGCAAGTTGTGAAACGTGTGCTGCTAATGTTCCAAGAGGAGGAACAAAGCCTTCATCTTTGAAGTCACCTGTGAAGTCGTCCTCACAATGAACACGCATGAAGAGATACTCAGCAGCTGCAGTTTCGGCTGATTAGCACAGAAAAAAAGGCGAGTGACGTGGTGCTGATTCAACAGCTGCAGGAAATGTATCAGAGACGACTCAAAGCTGAAGGAACAAAGGAAAAAGTGGGTCATCAAGTGCTGCTAATTCACTGATTTTGGCATGACGCAGAGGAATGAGGATTTCAGAAGCTGGTGGCGCATTAGGAACAGTATCCAGAGTCTGCAGACGTATCTCTACCTGCCCTGCATGATGTGACATCTGCACACAGTCACAGTCTGATCCACAACAACGTCAGGGACTGAAGCTTGACTACAGACATGTGGACTTCTTCTTCTTCTTCTTCAGCAGATTTTAATTGCTGTCATAAAAACGTGTTTAAAACGTTCTTCATTAACACACTCTGCAAGACTTGGCGGAACGCTCGCTCTTATTTAGAGATCAGCTTTCCCGGCCACCTGGTGAATTTCTGCAGTTTTCATCTTCGCCGGCAACTGTGATAAATATTTGTCTCTTCAGGTGCTTCATGCTTCACTGTGTAAACCAACTGCAGGCTAACTTTGAATGTGCGCCATATGGTGCCGTGCAGAGAGCTTTTGTGAACAGCTTGCCTGCTACATGAAAAAAAATGTGATTATAGCAAAGTTTAAAAAACAAAACAGTAAAAAAACTGTAAGTGAAAATCTCTAGGATTCAGTCTCCTGAGGCTTTTAAAGCATTGTTGGGATACAAATATAGAATAAAAGACTCCACTAAAGCCTTGTTCACACATGCACTCCTGACAGTTTCTGGAAACATTCAGCACGTGTGAATAAACCTCAATAACAATGATGCATTAAACATCTCTTTCTGTATTTCTAGCCCTGGTTTTCACACTTTATCCCTTCTTGCCCCTTGACGTACACATCTGACTTCCTCCCACATTTAATTCCCCCTCTCCTCCCTGCACACCTCTCTTCCTCTCTGCAATCTCTCCCTCTCACACCTCATCCTCCTCCCCACCTTCACACTCTCATCCTGGCAGACAGACATGAGGCGATGTGAGCTGTGGGTGTTTTAAAGTCTTCAGGGCTTGTGTGTGTGTGTGTGTGTGTGTGTGTGTGTGTGTGTGTGTGTGTGTGTGTGTGTGTGTGTGTGCACTTTGTACCCTCACAGCCTTGAAAATTTCCTGAACTTTCTCTGAGAGCTCATTTGCATCGCGAGTGGAGGTCAGGACGTCTATTTTGGGTCACACTTAAGGACACAAAGATTGTTTCTCTTTCAAGCAAGCTCAAGGTTCTGCACCACTCCTGAAGCGAAAGAAATTCAATGAAAGTCCATCTGAGAGCGAAACAAAGACGACTACGAGAGCTGTTTCCATTCTTTACAACACTGCACACATCGGAGTGGGATAAATAAAGCAATATACTGTCATCCTGACTCATGGGATGCAATAATCCTGAATACTGAATATCGATATCTTAGTTGAAAGATAATACCGCTGTCTTGTCACTACCTCATGCCTCCATACGTTGGCGACAGTGACTAAGCCTTCAAAGGCATTTTGATTATCTAGCAGTCTATGAATTATCACACAATCATCTGCATCTCAATATCATCATCATGAGACAAGTATCGTACCATAACAATAGAGTAAAACACTGAAATATATCCTATAGTTGGGTCTGTTCAAGCTGTAATCTCCGACTGTGAGTAATAAAGCTAATGTGGAAGTGCTAGAAACTGCAGTTCATCAAGCGTCCACTTGAGGCTTGCTCCAAAAGCCCCAGAAACCACATAAACACCCATTCAAAGAAGACGATCTTTGCAGCAGAAATAAACATGTTTACAGCCTGGATCAAATAACTGTTTAGGTTTAAATAGCTTTGTTCTCTATCAGCACACACTGTACGGGGTGGTGTTGTAGTAGGGGAGAGTGGAGTAAGATGAGCCAGTGGGTAAGTTGACCCACCCCTTGTTTTTAGGCAACTGTGTACATTTGTTGTCATGTGACCATAAATTCAGGAAGCACCCATCATTTGTACCTGGCACTGTTCAAGAGAAGCACATGGGACAATTGGTTGGTATTTTTTTTTCACAAAAAACATGTTTTTACTAGTCGAAGTAAATTTTCTGCATGTCAGCTATAATGAATATTATTTCAAAGCAAATGTATATAGGTCTAAAAATGCATATTATGCATGTTGGTGATTTGCTAACGTATAAAACCAAGTGAAGCATTTAGCTAAAGATTAGCCCAAATGGCTTAGCTAGGCTGTTTTTTCCAAAATGGCGTCTATGGGGCAAAATGAGCCATATGCTGTGAGGTAAATTGAGCCACTGGTTCAATTTACCTCGCCACCATGCACTGAAGTTAAGTAAAGTCTCTGAAGCATAAAACTGTATTTCAGTGTAGAATGACACACCTGATTTGGTTTTAAACATTTTAGAAAAGCTATCATGCCAAGGAGCTACAAAAGAAAGACCAACTGGGGCTCAACACCCCTTGAAGAGATGGAGAGAGTAGCAGCTGATGTCAAGGGTGGAAAATCCATCAGATCAGTGGCTAAAGACAGAAATGTTGACAGGTCAACCCTGCGGAGATACATAAAAAAGAAGGAGGTAAAGGAAGTAAAATCAGTAGGGTACAGTGGAACAGCAGAAGCAAAGAGGGTCTTCACAAAGGAGGTGGAGAAGGATCTAGCAGACCACATAAAAAAGCTAGCTGAGCAGTTCCACGGCCTTACTCCAAAGAAATGCTGTGAACTGGCATTAGAACTAGCAGAGAGGAACAACATTCCTGTACCCAATAACTGGAACGAAAAGGGTTTAGCAGGTAGGGTGTGCATGAAATTACATGATTCTGAAAGTCTGCAAAGGCTAACTTATATCTTGATAGTATGAATTATATTGTTTTAGGTCGAGATGGCTCAGGTTTAAACTAAAAAAATCAGAAGGTCAATTTACCTCATGATGGCTCAACTTACCCACTGACTTGGATCAACTTACCCCTTAACCTGGGGCAAGTTGAGCCACAGTTACACTTTTTTTGGGGAAGTCATATTTTCAGGGTTCTTTGTACTAGAAGCATTTTTACAATTGCAATTGATAGGAAACATCCTGAAATATATTATATGTTTTAAGTGTACTTCTGTCTATTTATTTCTAGCCTAGAGAGCAACATAAGTAAAAATTGGCTCATCTTACCCCACTCTCCCCTACTCTAGACCGGTCTTGGTCTTGAGACCACTTATTTAAGGTCTTGGTCTTGTCTCAAAGTCGAAAGCATTTTGACTCGGTCTCGGACTGGGCGGACTTCCTACTTTATATCAAGACCGGTCCAAACAACCACTGATGCACTCTGTGTCCCTGTCATTACTGTGATAAGAGAGGTCGTTGCTGTCAATTGTATTTAAAGCAAACGTAAAATAAAATACACAGAAGTCTTTTATTTTGATAACTCTCATGATGATTTTTCATTGATATATATGGTCTTGGTCATGTCTCGGTCTTACCCTGCCTTGGTCTTGACTTGGTCTCCATC
Organism: Notolabrus celidotus; assembly: GCF_009762535.1. Taxonomy (NCBI): domain Eukaryota; kingdom Metazoa; phylum Chordata; class Actinopteri; order Labriformes; family Labridae; genus Notolabrus; species Notolabrus celidotus. The sequence goes on from NC_048289.1 coordinate 28,904,004, forward strand.
CATAAATGCCTTGGTCTTGTCTTGGTCTCGGTTAATGTGGTCTTGACTACAACTTCACTAGAACGGGGGTGAATATTTTTTATAACTCGTTATTTTTGAAGATATTAAACGTATGAGTTTTGCCCAAATAAGGGCGTAGCTGACTTGATTGACAGGCGGGCACCCTGTAGCTGTTAGCAAAAAGGCTAAAGGCCCGCCTCTTTACCTCACACTAACTCGGACTATGTTTGATTGAGTTCAGCATTTCCAATATGGCACCCACCGAGATGATTTTTTTATAACTCATCAGTTTAAAAGATATCAAAGTTACAAATTTTGCATATGAATTTTACAGAATTTCCCTCCCCAGGATAAATAAAGTATTCCTGATTCTGATTCTGTGAGCTAGGAGGCTAAAATCAACTCCAACTCTCTGCCTGTAGTTAGGTGACCAAACTCAAGTTGAGTCAGCCTTTTCAATACATCAACCACTGACGATGGGCTTCAAAACTCTGGCTGTTTCCGAAATCGCCTACTATACTAGCAGTATGTACTGATATGTCCAAAATTCAGTATGTAGTAAGTAGTATGTGAACAAGAGCAAAATCTGCAGTATGCCAAAACTCCCTGGATGTCTACTGATTCAGGAAAATATCTCAGTGTGCATCGGACCAGTCTGCCTCGCGTACTGTTTCCCATAATGCACAGCGCTCGTTCTGCTTTTTCTTTTTCCTCATTTTTTGACGGGAGGAAATCCGTTTTTGGGTGCTGTGAAAGTTATCAAATTACATATAAACCACTTCCTAACTTTTTAAATCATTAGTGAATGCTAAATAAGCATTTTATTTATCGGCTTCGCCGTTGTTTACTTTCGCTTTCCGAAACCGGAAATCCAGCGAAGTCTGGCTCAGCATGCTGCATGACAGATCGGACAGAGCAGTCATACTACAGACTAAATTCAAACGCAGTATGTAGTAGGCAATACCTACTGCCTACTACATTAGTAAGTAGTATGTAGCAGACCGTTTTGGAAACAGCCTCTGCCTCAGAAACAAACAGTGACATCGTGGAAACAACAGCTGATAGGTCTGTTATAAAACACTCTGTGTGCTTCATATTTGTGGTATTTTATCAAGAAACTGTAAAAACTATTGATAGAAATCACATCAGAGCATCAGCAGGAGCTCTAGATGTGGAAATTGTACCTCAAAATAACAAAGGTTGTGACTTCCTCCTCCGTAAGGACCTCCGACAAAGCTGAAGTCCCGCCTCTTCTTGATTCTGATTGGTCGATGATCAAGAAGTGACATTCATGAGCGCAGCTGTGTTGTTAAAGTTGAACTATCTTCAACTGAGAGCTTTAGTCAGAATAGAAAACAGTCAATAAATAAATGTTGTAAATATGTTTTATTGTTTACTACATGTATATTTTGTTCTACTTATAATTCAACACTCTTGAAGGTTAGTCCTGTTCCCGCCGTAAAATCCCTCACAGGTTTATTTCTGTCTCTATAATATAGGAGGATTTATGAAAGCCCTTCCTCTAATACACCCCGGACATTTTAACTTCCATGACTGTTCATTTTAATGGCAACACGGGCGTCTACCTCCCTCAAAAATGCCCCAGAGATCCCCTAAAGCCCCGAACAATTTACACAGATTCATGACAAAAGTCCATTATGTCCATGTTACCTGGCAACAAGACTCCAGACAGCACAGAGATAAGGAAGAAGAAAAAAAAAAGATCTCTGGCTAATATCGATTCATACCAATATCTGTTCCAGGATACAACAGCTGGATCACGGCGAGTTTTAATGCCTTATTTCACATTTTCCTGTTTGAGCCGTGCCGCTGCTGCTGCAGGAGGAGAAGGAGGTCAGAGAGCAGCAGCAGAAGGGCGACAGCAGGGAGCGGATTGACTCTGAGATTGAAGGGAAGCCTCACAAATCAATACACCCTGCAGCACAGCATAATCTTTACCCCGTCTTGGCTCTCACAGCTCCCTCTTTATGTGCTCTCTCTTCACTTCAAGGAGTAACAGTGTGCTCAGTGCCCGTCGGCCTGGCTCAATATTCTCTCTTTGCATGGGAAACATGGAGTTGCCAGGAAGCGTCTGAATAGGCTGTCCTATAAAAGGTTCCCTCACTTTCGCAGCCTGTTGCTTTGAGTATTTAAAACGCACAGGATGCAGATGTTTACTCTTCATTTCCCCACTGCATCACTATCTCACTCTCTTTCTCTTTCACACACTCTTCTCATAAATGTGTAAAAACATCCCCTTCACCTCCCTCCCTCCTCCTGCCTCCTTCTCCATCCAGAACTCGGACTAACACAGCAGAGAAGCAGCTCCACACACTCCCATTGGCTGGCAGTGACATCACTTGTGCAAAGTGTCGAGTCAGACACACTTTGCCTCTCTCTGACGGCTGATGCCACCTTGTGGTTGTAGAGGAAACTGCACTCTTTAAGAAAACAACACAGCTGTAGTTTAAATTCCACGTACGAGGCCAGTGTTTGATGATCACCTCATCTCTGTCATCTGATCCCAACATACAGCGTGGAGCTAATTGGCTTACGTCCGTCTGGTCGTACACACCATTAGAGTGAATTAGTCTGCGATCCATCCTGATTATAAAAACTAACAGGATCATGTTCTCTCTCCTCTCTCTGCTGCTAATGGTTACTTACTGCTAGGTGAAATCTGCCCTCTGCTGTTCTAAGGTTTCCATCATCAGCACCATCTGATACACAAGCACTGCTGCATGTTTCATTGTTTTGATTTTTTAGAGTGTTTACAAGTCATACCAGGAAACACTTGTGCATTCACTATGATGCAGAACAACTTTGAAAAGAAGCAGTTAAATATTCTAGCTTTATGAATTCAGTGTTAAAGGTGCAGTGTGCAGAAGTGAGCTGCATTTAGCCAAACAGATGTGGTGGAATTAGCATTAAACATTTGTAAGTATGTTAAAATTAGTGTATAATCACCTATATGAAACTATAGCTCTCTTTTTTTTTTAAGTTATATTTTTGGGGACACCTTGATTGATGGAGGAAGAGGACAGTGGATAGTGTAGGAAACTGGGAGAGAGTGGGGGTATGACATGCAGGAAAGGAGCCGCAGGCTGGATTCGAACCCGGGCGTGCAACTTAACCAGTAGGTCAAATCCGCCCATGTTCCCTTTTTTTTTAAACTTAGGATAGTATATGCATATACATAAGGAGCAGGTCTCCTCATGGTGGTGCCTTCATGTACTGCCATCATGTTTCTACAGCAGCTCAGAGCGGACAAAACGGAGCAAAGTGCATTTTGTTATTCTGTGCCAAGCTGCCGGTCCAGAAATGTACCTGATGGCAGACAGGCGGAGAGGAAGAGAGAGCAGTTGTGGTTCTTCAATAATTTGTCATGTGAGCATTTTATGTTTGCAAAAAATAAACAAATGGGGGACCAGAGATATTATACATCACATGAGCGGGAATCTGCTGCATTTTCGTCAAAAAAAGAAAGAAAAATGAAGAAATGAAGCAAAATTGGAACAGACAACGACATAAAAAACCAGGGTGAACATCAGTGTTGCTTTTCCATGGTGGAAGTCGTTAATGACAGAGTTATGGTTGAAGGAGGACGCAGAAGTAGCCTGTTGTCTGCTGGACAGGTAAGAGAACAACCTGCCGTAATATAACGTTTTTGTAACAATATTTATTTGTTTAATGTTTCAGTTTGTGCCGCCCGCCCACGTCTTTTAGTCTTTTGTCTTACAGTAACACGACACATTGTCTGATAACTAATTGACATTTTCAGGAGAGCTTCTGGTCCTCAATGGCCACCATCTCTTAGGTGATGTGAAGGGTTAGGAACAGAGGGGTTCATTCTAGAATCTGACCACAAGATGGCGCTAATATTCCCATTTCTACACACTGAGCCTTTAAGTTAAGGGTTATAACACTATGCAAACGACTGCCTGAGAGTGAGGAGTGTGTGAATTCATTGGTCCTTGGATGAGTAAATCAGATGGCAGAAAACTCGACATTGAATGTAAACATTTGGAAGTAGCGTATGAGATGTATTCATATTTTGAAAATGATTAAGATCCTGCAAAGTTTCTTGTCAATGCCATGTATCCACCTACTGAGTCAATCTTAGTTAGTGGCATCTGTTGCATGAATAGAAGTTGATGAGGGATGCAGCTAACAAACCAGATTCAAACCCATAACTCGTGCATGTAAAGCCAGACTGCATCAGTTCTTAAGTTTCATGTAAGAAGCTTTGGTCTCCTACCTTGCGGCTGGTGTAGTGGGCGTGTTTGGCCAGTTTGCCGTTGAGTCCCTGGAGGAAAACCTCGTCTGTCATTTTGCCCACATTCATGCAGGCTTCGTCCAGCACAGAGAAGATGCCCTTATGCTGCTGCTCCACCAGATCCACAATGATCTGGTTGTTAAAGTAATCAATCTGAGAAGAGAAGGAGATAGGGGAAAGACGTATTATGTCATGAAACCTCTGAATCAAGCAAGAAAACACATTAAAACACAGGAGGAACTAAATGTGCTCCTCACATGTTTCCAGGGGATTCCTTCTCTTTGGTACTCTTCCTGTTCCTGCTTCAGCACCAGCTGGATGAAAAGCTGCTGCAGCTTCTCGTTACAGTAGTTGATGCAGAACTGTTCAAAGCTGCAGAAGAAGAAACAGAGAGGGGAAGGAACCATTTAAATCAGCAGTGTTGTCTTTGTGTTGCATTCAAATAAAGGCATGATAATAAGGACAGAAAGGTGTTGCATTTTGTTATACTGGTTGAGTATTCTGCATCATCCGAACCTGTTGTTCTGAAAAATCTCAAATCCGTAGATGTCCAGCACGCCGATGACCGTGTTCTTCCCGTGGACTCTTGCATCGTAGTTTCTCACCTCGATGATGTCGTTGATTCGTCCCACGATCCAGCAGAAGAGACGCTCGTACATGGCCTGAAGATGAACAACATATTAACATCATGAGTTTAACCAAAGGCTGTATATAAGTTATAGGTATAGTGGGGACACCATTGATTCATCTGCAACATTAATATTTGGATTTAAATCAAGTTTTCTTAGACTGAAATAAAACTGGACTTCTGAAATACAAGTCGCCCCCTGCTGGACATTAGAAAGAGTGCAGGTGAAAGGCATTCCTACACAACAAATAGAAAATCATCAATAAGTTAAATATTTTCCATCAGTTATTCAAAAAAGTGAATATTTTATATATTAATTATTTATAAACGAAAATATTTCAAGAATTTTTTTATACATATTTTATTTAAAAATGGCATACAGCTCAAAAAACATCTCAAATATTAGATTATTTATTTTCCAGATACTGTAAAAAGTTTTTAATGACATTCCAATTTATTTAAATGCACAGACTTTAAACTACAAGCTGCGTCTGCTTCTTTCATAAACATTATAACACACAAGGACTCAAAACATCCGCTCCTTTCGCCTCATATAACGATGATCTTAAAAACACACGAGCAGGTTCATGTCTGCTTGTTTTTAGAATCAGAATCAGCTTTATTGGCCAAGTATGCTTGAACACACAAGGAATTTGACTTTAGTAAACTGTGCTCTCTTTGTACAAGGCATAAGAATAAGAATAAGAATAAGACCTACAATAAAAAATAAAATAAAATATAATAACAATAACATCAGCTATAAATACAAAGAAACAACAAATAGGCTTGACTAATATGTACAGGCTAAAATAATATGATAAAGTGCAGTGGAGAGTTGCAGAGGTAGTTTTTACATTATAAAAATAGAAGTTAAATAATACAAAAAATTGAAATATGGAATTCTGCTTGGAGAATTGTTGCATTGTGTATCTACATGCATATTTACAGAGAGTATTTATCTGACAGGTATGACACTGTTATGGTTTAGTGTTCATCAGAGTGACAGCCTGGGGGAAGAAACTGTTCTTATGGCGGGTTGTTTTGGCGGAGGGGAGGAGTTTGAAGAATTTGTGTCCAGGGTGTGAGGGGTCAGCGGTGATGCTACCTGCCCGTTTCCTGGCCTGGGACCGGTACAAGTCCTGGATGGGGGACAGGTCGACACCGATGATTTTTTCTGCAGTCCTTATAGTCCGCTGCAGTCTGTGTTTGTCTAGTTTGGTTGCAAAGCCAAACCAGACAGTGATGGAGGTGCACAGAACAGACTGGATGATGGAGGTGCACAGAACAGACTGGATGATGGAAGTGCACAGAACAGACTGGATGATGGAGGTGCACAGAACAGACTGGATGATGGAGGTGCACAGAACAGACTGGATGATGGAGGTGCACAGAACAGACTGGATGATGGAGGTGCACAGAACAGACTGGATGATGGAGGTGCACAGAACAGACTGGATGATGGAAGTGCACAGAACAGACTGGATGATGGAAGTGCACAGAACAGACTGGATGATGGAGGTGCACAGAACAGACTGGATGATGGAGGTGTAAAACATGATCAGCAGCTCCTGGGGCAGGTTGAACTTCCTGAGCTGACGCAGGAAGTACATCCTCTGCTGGGCCTTTTTTCTGATTGTGTCTATGTGGGAGGTCCACCTCAGGTCCTGGGAAATAGTGGATCCCAGGAACCTGAAAGATCTCTGTATGTAGCATGGAAAGATGGACGGTGTAACAGCGCCACAAGAAATGAAGCCAAAGCATTTCAAGCTCCTTCAACTGACAGTTATATTGCATAGGTATGGGAGCTACGCAGACCTACAGCGTAGGCTATGTAGAAGTATAAACCAGGCATCAGGCTCCACCAGCCCGACTCTACTGCACAGACTCTGGCTCCAAATGTGGGTTTTGGTTTTACTTTTGCACAACAAGAAGAGATGGAGACATGCCATCCTTCTCTGCATACTGTCAGTGGTGTGCAGTAGATAAATGTGACCGCTTGCCTCCTTCAGTGGCGCTGAGCAGTCTAGCACGCAGACAATGAAGAGTTACAGATGGCCGCCGAGAGTGAAATGTCACAATCACAGTGAGTCAGACTGCAGCTCGCAGCCCACAGTGCTGCCACGGACTCTGCCTCCGTGCATTTCCATCCTCCTTCTGTCTGGAGTCATAACATTGTGACTCACGCTCGTGTGAAGCGCAGTGAAAAAAATATCGCCAAGTACTTAACAGAATGTCACAACCCTGCAGGGTGACTGCAGCAAGTGTTGAGGGCGTTCTTTCTCACAGCTGAAGTCTGGAACAGATGACCAACTTTGTGTAAAATTCTACTTCTCAACAAATTAATTCAACTTGAGGAATCAGTGAGGGCATGTCACCTCTACCTGTGAACATTACCTTCCCTCCTTATCGTAATGGACAGATGATGGCAATGATACCTTAGCTAGAGCGTCCCGTCCGTAGCTGGCCTCCTGTTCCGTGTGCTGCTTCTCGATGACGTCTCGTCCGGTGGCCACAGTTCGGTACAGCATGGCCTTCTCCACGTTCTCCTCTTTGGTGGATAGCAGCTCTTTGATTACAGACACCAGCTTTGTGTTCTCTATCAGCGTCACGTCGCCGTCAACTCCGAACGTCAGGTTTCCCTGGAAGAGAGGCGAAAGGTTATTTGCATTGTGTACTTGTTTCCCTTGAAAGGTCCTAAAAATGCAAATGAGTGTCTTTATTGTTAGATTTCAGGAGATACACTTCCCTGATGGATTACTGAAGGTTGCAAAAGAGGATCAACACACATTTTATGTTTGTGTACAGTAGCTTTAACTCCCTGGAATGCAGATTTCAACATTCCTGTTTGTTGTTTTTGCAACATGATTAAAATATGGTAGCATTTTCTAGCTGCTGATAAATCCAGATGAGCCTTCATGTTTCCTGCTCCCTGTCTTTCCAGCATGCTAAGTTAAAGGCTGCTAACTTTAGCTTAAAGTTACTCATTTGTTGGCCATGGACACCAAGCTGGCTACGTTTGCAGTGTTTTTTGTTTACATACAAGATCAGCTGTAAGCAGCCATAGCATGTTGATGCTAAACGATGCTAGGCCTGATGTTCCCTGCGAGCTGAGGAGAAGGAGGCAAGGATGACGTGCTGGTACTGAGGTGCAAGCTAAAAAAGACAACATCGACCTGTCCTTCCAACCACCGTTATGGTGGGATCTATGTATGATAAGGTGGATGAGCTAACCCAGCATCAGAGGGAATACTGGCAGAGTAGCATCATGCTAACAGAGATTTCACCTGCTGTGGGCGGACAGGATACAGGAGAGTGAGAGTGAACTAACTAGGGAAGAAGGCCAGCTCAGTCCTGGACCCTGTGGAGGTGGTGGCTGACAGGAGAATTATGGCCAAGCTGTCGTCTCTGATGGACATTTTTTTTCTCTATATATCAATGTTGAAATTCTTGTCCTGTACACCTTCTTGTTTGCTGCTGTAACTCCATGAATTTCCCCGCTGTGGGACGAATAAAGGAGTATCTTATCTTATCTTAAATTGGGCGCACAAACATTAGAGTGGGATTGATATACATGCCTCAATCTCTTGGCAAGAAAGTCAACAAAAAAGGTTCCTGTCTGAAAATAAAACTTGATTCAGAACATCACAAAGTAAATGACATGTGACAAATGAGGCGGTCTATTTAAGCTGCAGGATTTCTGGTCCCTGCCTCAAACTTTCTGCCCCTGCATCCACCTGAAGGGGTTTAAGATATGATGTCATCACCCCTTAATTTCTGCAAGGAGTGACAAGGTTTTCAGAGGACCATAAAGACAACATGGATGAGGAGAACGCAGCCAGTGGGTGTTGATGGAAGAAAGAGCATGGAGCCGGACCGCAGCGGATTGGAGATAAGATAAGATAAGATGCTCCTTTATTCGTCCCACAACGGGGAAATTCATGGAGTTACAGCAGCAAACAAGAAGGTGTACAGAACAAGAATTTAACAAGAATATATATAGAAAAAAAATGTCCATCAGAGATGACAGCTTGGCCATAATTCTCCTGACAGCCACCACCTCCACAGGGTCCAGGACTGAGCTGGCCTGGACACAGAAATGGTGGAAGTCCGATGTACTGGTCTGGTAGAATTTGTCCATTATGAGCTTTGTCTGAACTTTCCCCAATAATGAGCATCAAATTATTGTTTTTACAGGACATTATCAGGAAAAAAAATCAGGCAATTAAGTTCCTGTTAGCAATAAAACACTGACTTTGATGAATGAAGCTGCAGCAAACACAACACACACTCTCAGATCCTTAAACTCTCTGTCCTGTCTCCTTTATCTTAAATCTAAACACAGAGCTCTCATGTTGGGACAAAGATTTGGTGTTATGGAGTTTTACCAGGTGCAGGATGGTGGACAGGATCTTGTAAACAGTCTGAACCTCGTCTGCCGTGAAGCCGATCACTTTCATGGCGTCGGCCACGGCTTTGAAATCCGCTCCATCGTTGATGCTGGACTGGAAACAGAGAGGAGGAACAGATCACAGAGAGAGGATCAGCTTGAGTGGAGGATTCTTTTCTGTCTTAAAGGTCACATATCACGCTCTTTTCATCAATATATATCTCTAAGAGGTCCCCAAAACATGTCTTTAAAGTTTATGCTCAAAAAAACACTTTGAAATCAGGTTTTGGTCTGCCTGAAAAACCCTCTTCTTCAGTCCTCCTCAGAACACTCTGTTTTCTCTCTGACCACGCCCCCTCAGGAAGTGGATGTGCCCTCGGCTGTCCAGCACGTTGATCTAATGTTTACATGTTGGCTGAATATACACGGCTGCTCAGAGATCACGTTACTTCAACCCTCTGAATCTGATCCAGAATCTGATCCTGACGGAGAGGCGCCTGCAGCAGGACCTTTCTGAAGGATTGGTCACAGATTTAGTGTTTCTTGTTGTTTTATTTATCAGTATGTTGACGTGTGTCTTGGTACACAGCTACAGCTACAGCTATGAACATGTAGCTATGTGGCTATGCTAATTAGCGCTAGCACTTATCCATGACAAATAAAAATCATCCACTAGATCTTCAAATCTGCAAACGTGGGGAGTAACACCGACCTCTACCAGAAAGGCAACAGGACCTTTCTGAAGGATTGGTCACAGATTTAGTGTTTCTTGTTGTTTTATTTGTCAGTATGTCGACGTGTGTCTTGGTACACAGCTATGAACATGTAGCTATGTGGCTATGCTAATTAGCGCTAGCACTTATCCATGACAAATAAAAATCATCCACTAGATCTTCAAATCTGCAGACGTGGGGAGTAAAACCGACCTTTGTATTTATTAAGACAGCCTACAACTAGCATGCCTCCCTCCTAAGCTCCTTGTTACCACACATTTGTGCAGGGAATGAAAAACGGAGGAGGGGTTGAGTTGTATTTTATACAGTCTATGGGCTGAACAAGCTCCGAGCTCTGACTTCCTGTTACAGACCGGATGGCGTTGTGACGTATGAAAAACACTGAAAACTGAAACGGCTCGTTTCAGCACACATTTACAGAAAGGTGGAGAAATCAAAACAGGGGCAGAATGGATTCTTTTCATTTTCAGGGGGTTTGTAGACAGGGACACATATTTCAGGTAGAGAACCATTAAAAAGAACATTTTGCATGATATGTCACCTTTAAGGCCTGAACGTATTAAAATACAACTAGCATGCCTCCCTCCTAAGCTCCTTGTTAGCACACATGTGTGCAGGTAATGAAAAACGGAGGAGGGATTCAGTATTATTTTATACAGTCTATGGGCTGAACAAGCTCCGAGCTCTGACTCCGTGACAGACCGGATATTGTTGTTACGTAACAAAAACAGGGAAGTCTGAAACGGCTCGTTTCAGCACACATTTACAGAAAGGTGTAGAAATGAAAACAGGGGCAGAATGGAGTCTTTTCATTCTCGGGGGGTTTGTAGACAGGGACACATATTTCAGGTAGAGAACCATTAAAAAGTCCATTTTGCATGATATGTCACCTTTAAAGTGGAAAGTGTTTTTAATTTCTGCAGAGGAAAACATGTAATTATATATTCTTTGTATTTAGTCTGGTGTTTGTCCTGGATTCAAAGGCTCGTCCTTACACTCCTACAGATCATTATGCTACAAACTGTTACGTCTGGATGTAAAAATAGGAACCGCTGAGGCAAACAGAAGACAAACCACCACCTCAGCTGTTTGTGCTCCGTGACATCAGGCTGTTTGTTATTGTGGAGTGGTTTTGTTCCCACTCATTAAGCTCGTGTTAAGTTGGCGGTGCAGGAAAAACAACGTGAAACCATAGAGAGGGTGACTCATACTTTACATTTGTGATGAAATGATGAGGTTTGTTTCAGAAACCTGTAAACAGTTATGACTTTAAAACACATCTGTGAGCAGCGTTTGGTTTTAATTATCCCTCTGCAAACATTTAAAGCTGACACTGACACTTTTCTGACGATCGTTTACTCCTCTACTCCCGTTTCTCGAGGTGAGCTGTTTGTAAACTGTTTACCTTTATTTGGCCTCCAACTTTGATGTAGTTGTACGCTGTCGGGTCCTTCTGGATGTGGAGGGAGCGCAGCAGAGATTCTGGAGCTCCTCTCAGCAGCTGGTGGAGGACAAAACACACAAATCACACACACTTTACCCACAATGCTCCAAACTACACCTCTCTGTCTCTATTTTTCTTATTGTGCAAGAAATGTGCTTTACAAGAAGGGGTCTGACCAAGTGACAGGATGGACAAAATAACAAGGTAACAAGGCAGCAAACAGGGAAGCTGATTCAAGAATAGGAACAATATATGGAAAGGAAAGGAAAATAAGTAATACAAATAAAGACAAAGGGAAAAAACACTGACAACTGAACAAAATAGAGTAAAAAATAACATTAAAACAGTAAGCAAAGAAAGAGATTTAAAAAAAAAAAAAAATGTAATACAATTTAATTAAATAAAATTTAATAAAATTAAACTAAAGTAAATTAAACTAAATTAAATTAAATTAAATTAAATACAATTAAATTAAATTAAACTAAAGTAAATTAAATTAAACTAAATTAAAGTAAAATAAATTAAATTAAATTAAATGGAATTAAATTAAATTAAAGTAAAGTAAATTAAATTAAATTAAATTAAAGTAAAATAAATTAAATTAAATTAAATGGAATTAAATTAAATTAAAGTAAAGTAAATTAAATTAAATTAAATTGAACTAAAGTAAATTAAATTAAATTAAATTAAACTACATTAAATTAAATTAAATTAAATTAAATTAAATTAAATAAATAATTGTGCAATATCAGCACTATGCTGGATCCAGTATCCGCAAAATGGATTGGCAATAATATCTTATACAGCAAATACATGCATTCTGCTTAACTGGAATCAGAAAGACCTCCAACATTTCATTTGTTTGAAGAAATCTTGAATGATACTTTGAGACTGAAGCTGCTCACTTATAACTTAAAGAACAAAGGGGACGTAGGAGATCAGGTCTGCTGAGTCAGTGAGACCTTCTAGATCCCTTCTTAAAACATACTTTTATCGCAGAGCTTTCCCGGATTTTATCTGAATTTTATCTGACTTTATTTTAACCGTCTTAGGAAATATATCTTAAAAGAATGTTATTCCTTTAGAGTTCTTTTAGGGGAATTTTATGTCTTTTAAAATGTGTTTTATGTCTTTATCTTGACTTGTGTGTTTTAATGATGCCTGTTTTATTTTGCTGCCCTTTGTAACCTGGTTTTGAAAAGTGCTCTACAAATAAAATTATTATTATTATTATTATTATTAATTATGAAAACATGGAAAACCAATCACTCAGCAAAGCCCAATGTACTCTGGCCTTATGAGCTATGACAAAAGGGAGCGCTCTTTTATGTACTTATTATTTTGTTACTTATTATTTGTATTAAGTTGTAATTTTCTTTAACTTATTTTGGCTGTCAGGATTATTTCTTTTTATTTTTTATATATACATCTTCTATTTCCTTTTTGTGAGTCTGTATTTCTAAATTATTGTATTTCTTATTTATGGGGGACTAAATGTCTGTAGAATAAAAGAAGACATGGGAAGTCTAACAAGAAAGTAAATAAGATGATGTGTCTCCTAGATGTTGATGTTTCTTTGGGGATGAGTCGTGTGAGTTACTATACGCTGCCTTTACTGTGTTTATGCATCATTTTAAGGTTATTACAGGCCTACAGCACATGCTATTTATCATGTTGTAAGCTGTAATTTCTGACCTCTTTACTCATACACACTCATACATAATGTATACACTGCAGCTTGAGTCATCACATACCGTCACAGTTCATCCATAGTAAAGATTTCTCACTGAACTCCTACATGTAGCGACGAAAACATCTCTATGACTCAGACATGCTGCAGGGATTCATACTTCTGCATGCTTCATTAAAATACATATGGAAATAAACGACACACACACACACTGAGCATACTCTGTCTTATGTAAACACACAGGTGGACACACACAAACATGTTTACCTGGTAGAATGAATGGAAGCTCCTCTCTCCTGCCTGCTGGAAAATGACCCTGGACTGTGAGGGGAGGAGACGGGTGGAAAAACCAGGTGAGTGCAACAAGAAGACTGAAAACACTCTGTTATTATAAAAGCTTTTGTTTCTACATGTTTCTGGCTTCAGACCCTTAAAAGAAAAGCTTTACATAAGACTAAAGAATTATATTTCTGCAAAATATTCTTATTTTTTTAGTTCATTTTTGTGGCTTGAAGCAGAAAATAATGATATCTTGTTCCCAATCATAAAACCTTTGAGTTAAATCATATCAAACCTTTCCAAGGAGCATGCAGAACCCCAGGTTTGTAACCTCTCATGAGTTAGCTATCCCCTGGGACATATTTTGAACAGATGCTTGGCTGGAGAATCATTTTGCATACAATAAACATCAGACATTTTCCCTTTTTCAGAGAAACGACTTCACTTAAGTATCTGTGAGAGTAAGAAACATTTGTTCCCAGGAGGAAGGAGGTACGACAACCCTTGTAACCCGACCCCTCTTCACCTTCTCCAGCAGGTAGTTGTTGATGTGGCCTCCGATGGGATCTCCCTTGAAGTCAAAGTTGATGTCCATGTATTTGCCGAAGCGGCTGGAGTTGTCGTTGCGGTTGGTCTTGGCGTTCCCGAAGGCCTCCAAGACACAGTTGGATTTGAGCAGCATGTTTTTTACCCTGCGGGGAGCCGGGAGGATTTTACACGTTAGGAGGTCGACCGAGTGTAAAGCACCTTGTTACACACTGTGTGCTGTTACATAGAGATCGAAATCAATTAAGAATCAACAACATGTGTAATGTGAAATGTCTTATTCCTATTTGGATGCATCTGTGCAGATTTTAATTTATACTAATGTAATATTTATTCCCATACTAACGGCCAATGTTTGTGTGGGACTTACTGCTGTATTGATATTTATTCTATCTCTCTTTACATGGTGTTTATTTGTGTTTACAGAAAGCTGACATATCTTACTTATTTCATCTTCACATTTATAGCTTATATTTTTAAAATAAGATAAGATAAGATAAGATAAGATAAGATAAGATAAGATAAGATAAGATAAGATAAGATAAGATAAGATAAGATAAGATAAGATAAGATAAGATAAGATAAGATAAGATAAGATATACTTTAATGTTCCCCATTGGGGTAAATGATTTTGTTCCAGCAACACAGGAGAGGGGAATACAACAATGTACTTACATAGTTAAAAATATGATGATGATAATAATAATAATAATAATAATAATAATAATAATAATAATAATAATAATAATAATAAAGGTAAAATAAAGTAAAATATATATATAATTAAATTAAACAAAATAAAATAAAGTGGAATAAAATTAAATTAAACAAAATTAAATTAAATTAGATTAAATAAATTAAAACAAAACAAAACAAAATAAAATAAAATAAAATAAAATAAAATAAACATAAATAAATAAATAATAAAAAAAGAATAAAATAAATTATAGTAAATATAACAGATATATAAACACACTATGTACACTTCTATCTGATGAATAGATAGTGAGGTAAGTTATTGCACAGATAAAATTGCACCAGGTTATTAAAAACATACACAGTATGAGAAACAGTGAGATTTTGATAGACATGTTTCTGTTACATACTGACCTGTTACTCTTATCTTATTTAAAACCATATATCCTTCTCTATCATGCTGTAAATAGTGTTTAATGTTTAGTATGTGTGTGTTCATTTACATATGCGGTTAAGTATCAGCAGTAAACAGCCGCAGAGATGTGTGTGTGTGTGTGTGTGTGTGTGTGTGTGTGTGTGTGTGTGTGTGTGTGTGTGTTCCAGCTGTTTAAGTTCACCGTTTATCTGCGTCCATAAAGTTGACCTACAAACCTTTCACTTCCTACATCTTCTCCTAATCTCTGACCCACATGTTGTGTACTTTGAATCACAGATTATCTCTTAGTGTCCACTTTACATGTATCCAGCTGACACTTAAACATGATAATCTGTGGTGATAGTTAACCTCATGTGTGTGGGTGGGAGCTGGTTTATATTTCACTATGATCTAAAAGACTCTGACTACAGGCTGCATCAGATCCTGGATGATCACAAGGAGCTACATTTAAAAAAAGGAGCTGTGATAAGATTATGAAGATTACTTTTATTACACACCTGTGCAAAAATATCAAGATATGCAAGGTTGAGTTTTTGCAGCATGATAATCTAAACACACCTTCATGCATCACTTTTAACTTTTGTTTGTGCTTCAGAGTCACAAGAACTCCTCTCTGTCTTATCATGTGTGATGTTGAGTAATCGAACTCTGTACACGCTCTGCAGTGTGTTAAGGTTTAAACTGTGTGTCAGAGTAATAACAAAGCCGCTCACCTTTCAACCTCAGCCCTCTGATTGGGATTGGTGATAGCAGCGATGTATTGCATGATGTACTTGCTGGCCTCGGTCTTCCCTGCTCCACTTTCCCCTGCAATAAAACACATAACAAAGAGCCTTTAAAAATGAAAAAACAAGATGTTGAAATCAGTGTCTCTGAAGAATTATGACGTCAAGGATGCAAGAAGTATAAGAAATCACATAATGGACCCTCGTTTGAAAGGATTGAATACATTTAAATGAAGATGTTATGTGTTTTAGAACAGGGAGTGTCTGACAGGGTTTCACATGTTGGTGGAAAACACTCCTGGAGACTCCTGCAGCTGAGTGCATCAGCTGGGCATGAGCTAAGCTGTTCGTATCTCTGACATCAGATTTCGCTAAAACAAACTCTCTGACTCAAACTTTCCCAGAGTTCACCAAGCCTGGCTGAGAACTGTCGTAGCTGCACCCGGTCTTATCGTGTGTGTCCACATGAACATTTGTGGAGCATGGTTACGTGGTGTGGCTACATAACACTCTCCTCCTGTTCTTTTGAAATATCTGCTAAAGGTGTGGATAACATGAACCAAAAGATAAGATGTGCACAGATATTTACAGTAACTCAGCCTTAGCCTAGTGGTTAAAATAGGTGTCCATATATAGGACGGACGGCCTGGGTTGAACTCCAGGCTGCAGCTTCCTTCTTGCATGTCACTTCATCACTCTCTCCCAGTTTTCTCCCAGGTGGGACACAAACAGAGCTCAGGGCTTCCCTTAAAGTCAGTCATAACTTTCAGCTCTACATCAGATGTAAAGTTTCACCCAGATGTACAGTCATGGCCAAAAGTTTTGAGAATGACACAAATATTACATTTTCAAAAAGTCTGCTGTTTCAGTTTTTATAATGGCAATTTGCATATACTCCAGAATGTTATGAGGAGTGATCAGCTCAACTGCAATTAATTGCAAAGTCCCTCTTTGACTTGAAAATGAACTTTATCACCAAAAACACATTTCCACTGCATTTCAGCCCTGCCACAAAAGGACCAGCTAACATCATTTCAATGACACACAGGTGTCACACACATTAACACAGGTGTGGGTGTTGATGAGGACAAGGCTGGCGATCAATCTGTCATGATTGAGTGACTGGACACTTTAAAAAGGAAGATGGTGCATGACACCATTGTTCCTCATCTGTTAGCCATGGTTACCTGCAAGGAAACACGTGCAGCCATCATTGCATTGCACAAAAAGGGCCTAACAGGGAAGTTTATAGCAGCGAGTAAGATTGCACCTCAGTCAACGGTCTATCGAATTATCAAGAACTTCAAGGAGAGAGGTTCAATTGTTGCCAAACAGGCTCCAGGGCGCCCAAGAAAGTCCAGCAAGCGCCAGGACCGTCTCCTGAAGGTGTTACAGCTGCGGGATCGGGCCACCACCAGTGCAGAGCTTGCTCAGGAATGGCAGCAGGCAGGTGTGAGTGCATCTGCACACACAGTGAGGCGAAGACCTTTGGAGGAAGGCCTGGTGTCAAGGAGGGCAGCAAAGAAGCCACTTCTCTCCAGTAAAAACATCAGGGACAGACTGATATTCTGCAGAAGGTACAGGGACTGGACTGCTGAGGACTGGGGTAAAGTCATTTTCTCTGATGAATCCCCTTTCTGATTGTTTGGGGCATCTGGAGGAAGGCTTGTTCGGAGAAGACGAGGTGAGCGCTACCATCAGTCCTGTCTCTTGCCAACAGTGAAGCATCCTGAGACCGTTCATGTGTGGGGTTGCTTTTCGGTCAAGGGAGTGGGCTCTCTCACAATCTTGCCTAAAAACACAGCCATGAATAAAGAATGGTACCAGAACGTCCTCCGAGAGCAACTTCTCCCAACCATCCGAGGGTAGTTTGGTGATGAAGAATGCCTTTTCCAGCATGATGGAGCACCTTGCCATAAAGCAAAAGTCATAACAAAATGGCTCGGGGAACAAAACATGAAGATTTTGGGCCCTTGGTCAGGAAACTCCCCAGATCTTAATCCCATTGAGAACTTGTGGACAATCAAAAACCAAGCAAACTCCAAGCATTGATTATGCAAGAATGGACTGCCATCAGTCAGGATTTGGTCCAGAAGTTGATTGACAGCATGCCAGGGAGAATTGCAGAGGTCTTGAAAAAGAAGGGTCAACACTGCAAATATTGGCTTATTACATGAATTCTGTGTAATTCTCAATAAAAGCTTTTGATACTTATGAAATGCTTCTAATTGTATTTCATTATACCATAGAAACATCTGACAAAAACACCTAAAAACCCTGAAGCAGCAGACTTTGTGAAAATGTAATATTTGTGTCATTCTCAAAACTTTTGGCCATGACTGTACACCCTGCACGTGCACTCGGCCCCTGGAAACCCCTCAAGGACCTCTGCAAGTCCTTGAACCCCACTTTGAGAAACACTGATTTTAGAAAACAGCGTTGAAATGCAGCTAAAATTTTAGGCACTCAAAATGAGGTGATGCTTTTATTCCTACCGTGGGATCTGAAACATCAACAAAGCTGAGCTGCTTCTTTCTTCTTAATCCTAATCTAATTCAGATTTGTAATCTGTGTGTCACAACAATATGTAATCAAACCACACAAGTTTTGAGCTTTTAGAAACAGCATTAGCTCAAACATGCTTTCTATCTTGGTTTAGAAACATGTCATATCACAGGGTTGATGTGGAGTGGGTTCAGTTCCTCCTTCAACCACCAGGTGTTGCTCTACTCTGTGCATTATGCCTCCGTGCTTCCACACACAGCTTGAGACCACATGAAATATGTTTCAGAAGAAAAGAACATTTATTTTTAACTTTATATTTTCTCAAGAAGTCTGTTGTGCAGAATCTCAGAGGATAAAAACATCACAAGAGGAAATAAAGGATCATCACAGCAGGAGTGTTTCTGGATTAGATGTTAGAGAGGACAAACACAGGCCAGAATATTTCAGATTTAAAGTGTTCACTGCACGAGAGGGTGAACCGTGTCTTTGTGCAGCCCATGCAGGGGGGGCTTCCCCGGTCACCTGAGATGACGATACAGGTGTCTTTGTTCCTCCTCTTCATGGCTTTGTAAGCAGCGTCAGCGATGGCAAAGAGGTGCGGCGGCCTCTCGTACAGCTCGCGGCCCTTGTACTGCTCGATGGTGTCGCGGCCGTAGATGTTCATGGCACGGTAAGGATTGACGGAGACCACCACCTCTCCGATGTAGCTGTAGATCCTCCCCTTCTCGAACCTGAGGACACACAGAAGGTACATTTAGGATTATAATCCTACTACAGTTAGTTCTGAACAGATAATCTCACAAGGTTGGGAATCATCAAAATGATAATTGAATTGATTTTTTTCGTGAATAAGAATAATTTATGCACCCAAGTGGATTTTATTACACATTTAATATCTTTAACACAAAAAACAACAAAACATTGATTGTTAAAGATCACCGATGAGACAATTATTGGAATCAAGTTAAAGACAATATATGGTAAGACTTTAGGAGAAGGAGGAGAAGGAGGAGAAGAAGAAGGAGAAGGAGGAGGAGAAGGAGAAGGAGGAGAAGGAGGAGAAGGAGGAGGAGGAGAAGGAGGAGGAGAAGGAGGAGGAGGAGGAGGAGAAGGAGGAGGTGGAGAAGGAGAAGGAGGAGAAGGAGAAGAAGAAGGAGGAGAAGGAGGAGAAGAAGAAGGAGGAGAAGGAGGAGAAGAAGGAGGAGGAGAAGGAGGAGGAGGAGGAGAAGGAGGAGGAGAAGGGGAAGGAGGAGAAGGAGGAGAAGGGGAAGGAGGAGGAGAAGGAGGAGAAGGAGAAGAAGAAGGAGGAGAAGAAGAAGGAGGAGAAGGAGAAGATTGAGAAGGAGAAGGAGGAGAAGAAGAAGAAGATAAATACATTTGATAAAGAAATGGAAGAACAACCAGATAAAACAACAAAAAAAGAGAAGAATTTTTTTTTTTAATTAAAATTAATAAATAATAATACAAAAACGGAGGAATTGCCAAAAATAAATTCAATGATAATAATTTTTTTTTTTTAAATAGGAAGAATGACCAGAAAAAATAATAAATTAAAAAATTTAAATTAAATAAAAAAAATATATTGAAAATAATAATCAATTTGTACAGAGAACCACAGAGAGTCCAGAATAAATATGCCACTTTAAGTCCTGTGACTTGGTTTTCTATTTTTACTTCAACAGGTAAAACAAAATTAAAAGATCTGGAAAAATTATTGTTTTTAACTTCCTCTTTTTTTTATCTAAGGCTGCAAATGACAATATTTACATTTTACCACAGCCAAACGCAATAATAATAATAATTATGATAATAATCTGTATTTATAGAACTGTGAAATGTTAAAAACTAACAAAAATCCTGTTAAAAACTTAGTTGGTATCACACTGATCTGTCCAGAAGACACTTTCATCTCAAGTACCATTTATAAAAACTCATGCAGGTAAATTGGAGTGAAATCATCCAGTTCTCTGGTGGATGATGGACATTAGAGTATAAGCCTCCATCTATGCGGTAACAGAAGCTCTGATGGGCTCTGCTTTATCAGTGAAGTATGTTAAAAGTTTTCCCTGTCAGCAAAAGTGACGTCTTTAAATTGCTTCTTTCTGTCCAAAACCAAAAACCTCAAAACAAAACAAATGAAACGGGAGAAGAGAAAAGAGCGGTATGTCTGAGTGTAGCTGTACGACGTTCAGGGTTCATTTAGGGACATCAGTACATTCGTTAATGTTTGACGGAAATACTTTTATTAGAACAAAGGCCTATCACTTCATCAGATATTGACACAGAAAAGTCAACAAGCCATAAATAACTTGACACAGAATTCCTGTTCTCCGTCTGTCCAGAGGGGAAAGTTTTGCATCTCACAATCTCACAGCTTTCACAGCTTCAATAAGGAAGTGAGATGAATAATGTGTTTCTCTCTCTCTCTCTGTTTATATGTTTCTGTTTTAACGTGACAACATGAAGTGATATTTAACACAATGAAGAGCTTCTAACTTTGTGTTAACAGTTTGGGGAAGGCTTTTTCCTGGTTTAGGACAATGTGCACAAAGAAGCTGTTTCCCCTGGATGTCCCGGCATCAACACCAGGAAACATTTTCGGATCACTGACTCGCTCACTCACTTGTCGTAGAAGGAAATAGAACAAATCTGAGCAGATCAGGTGTTTGACCCATCGGCTATCGCTAACAATAGCTAACTTCTCACTCATGCAGGTGCAGCCATTGTTCAGCAATCGACGACTTGCAGCTAAGATTAACTTTTCCAATACGCTGCTTTGTTCAGAGTCAACTTCAGAAGCTATCACGTGTTCAGATCCCCAGAGGAGCGCCCATTCTTCTGTTTCCAGTGAGTCTCAGTTTCACTGTAAACAGTACGTTACGCCAAAGCTTCACTCTGCTTCACTTTGACTGTATGTACTGAAAATTAAACACATCAGGTCTGTCTTCAAGAGAAGAAACAACTTCACTGTTTGTGGGGCGCTGGTGGCCTAGCGGTCTAAGCGCCCAACATACAGAGGCTGTGGTCCTCGTCGCAGAGGTCGTAGGTTCGATTCAAGCCTCGACCATTTACTGCATGTTCTCCCCCTCTCTCTGCTCCCCACATTTCCTGCCTCTCTTCAGCTGTCCTATTCATAAAGGCAAAAATGCCCTAAATATATAACTTTTAAAATGTTTGTTTGTTGTAGAGAGGTCTGATGGAACATGTCTGATGCATTCAAGGGAGCTGGGAAATCTTAACACTGACTGGCTGTCATGACATAGCATCAAGCAGAGGATCAGGAACAGATTGTTGGCTGCACTTGCATACATATATCTGTCTATAGAGAAAAAACGAACCATGGATATCATTAACATGCATTACGTTCCACCTGCTTTTGCTCTCCATACGAACAGTTTTTCTGCCTTCTCATCAAAATATTCACCTGATGATGACTCAGTTGATATTTTGGCATGGAGTTAGTGTAAGTAAGTGTGCAGGGTTTCCATATCCTTAACTCCTTTGTTCTGAGCGTCCTGTATCTGTAGTAGTAAGTGTTAAACTACCCTTGCTCGTGTTCTCATCTGCACATACTTCCAAAGCTGTAATTCACTTTGTCTAGCCCCCTAATTTCTGCACCCCTCTCTCTCTCTCTTTCCCTCTCTTTGCCCCGGGCCGCCTGCCTGACTGACTTCCTTCCTCTCCAAAGCGAACCGGGATCCCAGTTTTCTCCCTACAGAAGAATGGCCTCTTTCTTCACAGCTGTCCAACCTCTGCTGCTGCCCTGCACACCAGGCCTAAAGCATTTCACTCCACTACCATCCCAACAGGAACCTTTTCCTGATTAAGGGTTAGAAGAACTTCTCAGATGAACTCAATCAGGGGTTCATAATCTTTAAATACTTCCCAGATATTGATCATGTTTCAAGACAAAATGCTTCCTTTCTGGTGGAGCTAGAATGAGAGGCATGCTTTGATGTTCCTGTTATTCTGGCCAACATTAAAGTCCTTGTGTGTCGACCACAACATGAAGTTTAAGGCTGTGAACACATGTTCGTGACTCTGTTCTTGTATATCAGTGTTTCTCCAACCTTGATGCTTTAAATGGATTCAACCTTTGCCTTTTCCATCCATCATCCTCTCTTATACAAACGTTTCTTTCTGGTAAGACCACCAACTGTAAAAAACAGCATCAACAAGGGATGGGTAGTGGCACAGCCTTCACAATACGATGATACTTATTAGGATACTTTGCACAACTGATTGAAAATCTATAAGCAAAACTGAGAATACAAAATGTAGCATGCAATTAAATCCATAGCTGTGTCCCATTTCAGGGGGTGCAGCCTTCAAAGGTCGCATTTGAAGACTGGATGCGTCACTGCAGCACGTCGAATGCCCCTACAAACATGGCCGACAAATGTGTCCTTCTTTTCCCAGCCTGCAGAGGTTGCATCCTTCCTGGCTCAACATATCCCATGATTCTTTGCGCGCCAGTTCAAAGAGTTGGAATCTCAAATGGCAGAGTAATCCACTGTGACATGATAGTATTTAGTTTGTACATGGTAAATGGACTAGCCGGATAGTGACATCTACAGGTGTGGAGGTCGTTGTGATTTGAGGGAAAGAAAAGGACATCTTTATTAATTCAATGCATCAATTTGAGGGGCAGGAAAATATCTGTACTATCATGAAAACAAATATCTAACCCCGGACTTCCACCAGATTTCTGTCCAATCTGTCTCCGATCCGCTGCAGCCCGGCTCTGTGCTCTCTTATCCGTCAACGAGCACTGGTTGCATTTTCAGAACCAAGCACGGAGCAGGACCGCCGGACAGCTGGAGTCATGTGACCGAGGTTTCCCTGTGGTAATCACTGAATCAAGGATTCTCCTCCTCCTCCTCTCCTCATCCTTGTCTTTCTGGTCCTCTGAAAACCTCTGACCTGTTGACTCCAGGCCTGGCTCCGCTCATCATGACTTTGGTTTGTTGTTGTAGTTAAGTGAAATACGATCTGGTGATAACACAGAGTGTTTTATTCTGAAAATTAACCGGATGTCTTCATTTTGTTTTGGTGAAACCTGACTTCCTGTCCCGCTCCATCTGCTCTGTTGAGATTGATCCGTCGTGCTCCGGCAACCGGCAAAAATAGAAGTCTTGTGTATCTGATCCAGAGGGCTCGGACCTGCCGGATCAGAGACAGAGCCGGAACGCAACAGAGCGGCTCCAGTGGAAGTTAACAAATTGACTAGAACAGAAACCTATCGGATGTGCCATGACGGACTGGAGACTAACCGGACACGGATCTGGTGGAATTTGGCTGTAAGAGCGCTAATATTGGTGTGTCAATATTTCTGCGCAGCCCTCACATCAACGGTTTAAGCTTTTAACTTGAACACAGACTAAAGAAAGTACATCAAGTTATGAAAAACGCACAAACAAAACAATGAGTATCACAATAAGTAAGTAGCTTTCATCGTATTAGAAATGAACTCTGATTTAATTAACATTAAGGGCATTAACTTGTGCATAAAAAAGGGTGAGTATGTTTGCAGTGTTATGAGGTGGGATTAGAAGCAGCAGCTAGCAGCAACAATGCTTTACCACAGCTGTATGTGCTTCACTTATCAGCACATGCATGGAGCAGCTCACCCTTTTGTGTTCTGAGCATTCATCATGTATGTCAGGCGGTGCACAAACTGGCACGACTGACAGACAATGACATGATGCTCATGTGTGGCCTCGGTTCAGGACACAAGCAGACACGTCGAGACTTCAGTGTTAAATATCATTTTTACTCTAGAGTTGTAACAGTTTGCTGATATAATCCTCGTCAGCACAGATCATGTGCACATTAAAGCCGATTGTTTCACTAATTGTGCAGCTTTGTCTGAAAAATTTGAGCCTCATATTTTTGTAGTGAGCTGCCACTGATTTACTGCGTCTTTAACGCCTGTCTTGAAACTACTTTTAGATAAACTCAAAGTCCGTCTATTAAAATGTCTTATGGTTTTATGATCTGCTGGTTTCATTATGCTGACCTTGTAAAGCACTTTGTAACTTGGACTTAGAAAAGTACTCTATGAATGACTAGAAGAACCCTAAGTTGGTGCAAGAGTGAGTGTTTGGGGTGCAGCATGGGAATAAAGAAGGGTTTTTATGAGCACACACAGTATGTAAAACACAGGTGTGAATCATAAATAATTACCCGAGCTCTCCCTCCACACTCATTCATCTCAGTGAGTCCAAACCAAAGCGCAGTTAATAAATCTCGAGGTTTATCGTTGTATGATTGTCTTTCAATTTATCGCAAGTTTTATGAAAGTTATTGCTGCATCGCTCCATCGTGATATTATCGTTATGGTGGACCCTGACTGGCAGGAAAAAGAGGGAGCACATCACACCTGTGCTGCGTGCTCTCCACTGGCTCCCAGTCCGTCACAGGATTGATTTTAAGATTGGGCTTTTAACGTACAAGGCCCTAAATGGATCGGCACCATCCTACTTGGCTGATCTTCTCCATGTTCACAACCGCCTTAAAACCCGGGGCGACCGAGCCTTTGCAGCAGCGGCCCCCAAGCTCTGGAATGGCTTGCCACCTCCAATTAAGATCGGCCCCCACTGTTGAATGTTTTAAATCTGTGTTGAAGACACATCTCTTCTCTTTGGCCTTCTCCTCGTGAAGGGGACAGTAATATCCTGTTATGTTGTTGTTTATTGTTGTCTTCATGTACTTTTTACTTTGTATCTTGTTAAGCACTTCAGCTAACACTGGTTGTTTTTAAATGTGCTATATAAATAAAGTTGACTTGACTTGACTTGACCCGTCCCCTATATCCAATATTTTGCACCCAAAAGTTTCTGTTAAAGCTCCTGGTAGGAACTTTTGCACTGTGACAATGTTGGCGCCCCCTTGTGGACAAAGTAGGATGATAGGTTGCGTAATCACGATCTCACAACAAGCTAACAAGACTGACTGTTACATTTGAAGATGTCCACCACAGGTCAGACATCTGAAGCACTTTATTTTCTTCAGGTAAACTTTGGAATATATTTGGTGCAGACAGAAAGAGGGTATTTCCCCCCCCCATTTTAGACAAAGAAGAACGGCAACAATATGAAAAAACGTTAGCAAACCTATCCTTAAAACAAAAGGTATGGTTCTTGTCCTGTAATGTGACTGTAAAGTTTACTTTGGATGGATTGCAAAAACTTCTCTGAAAAACATGTAAATACGCCGGAGCACAAGTCCAAATACGGCCTTTAAATGTCCTCCATGGTGATGAGTTGTATACATTCTGTGAGGTTAAATATATAAAGTAAAACTTTGCATAAAATAACCAAGCAAAACTTGAAACGGTGATCTTTTAGTGTCAGATCTGCCCACAGATATGCACTGAATTAGCAGATCTACAATCATGTCTCAGAGCAGCTAAGCTAACATGCTCTCTCTCCCTCCCCTGCTGCAGAAAAAGATCCATTGTGCCCTCGCTCCCCTCGGTCAGGAGGCTGCTGTGTGCCTGCTCCATTGTTCGCGCGTCAATCGGAGGTCTTTGTCTCAGTCCGGCTCTCCGTCTCCCCCTACACGGGCCGACACAGCAACCAGCGGCCCACTTAACGCGACATGTACAATGGCTTCTAGGTGGGACTGTCAACAATGGTGCACAGGCAGGGAGGGGTTAATGTGGAGTACCAGCTGGGCGTGCACAGAGAGAAGGTGGCAGGGTCTGCTATCCATTACGCAAACATCTGCAGGAACTAATGTGAGCAACAAGCTGATCCAAATGTGGGCTGAAGGGCTTGTAAACACTGCTAATGTGATATATTAAAGTCTTTTAATATGAGTGGTTAAAGTTGTATTGTGTTAACAAAAAGGTAGCCGTAGCTATTGATACTCTCTCAGACAGTGAACACTGATTTCACCCCTCAGTATAATATCACTAATATAAAAAGTCAGATCACAGACAGGATGTGAAACTCTTTATCTTATATCAGCGTCACCATGTTTGTAATTCTAAGCAGATTTAAGCCAAAAATAACATTAAAAGTTGACTTATAGACTTCTTTATTCACCAACTGACAAAAAAAGGTCCATCATCTGGTCACTCCATGCCACTCTTATACCTAAATAGCCCTAATCATATGTAAATAAATGCTACATATCTAGGCAAAGCAACAACTAGAATAAAACAAGTAGGGATGTGCACATTAAATTGACTGATTAAACGTTGTCACCCTTGTTAGTCTGCACCAGAGTTACTGGTCTGTTAACAAGTTATTAGTAACTTTAATATAGTTGACCTCTAGCCGAAGCTCTTGCTCCTGTTAATGGGAAGTGGTGATATGATGCTCTACTATCCAGATGTAAACAGGCACAGATGACAGATAGCACCTCATAGTGCAGCATGGTTTGTCAGTGTTTTGATCTAGACATAAGAGATAAAGTTGCTTGAAGTCTGTGTCTGGTTGATTCGCCTAACGCTCAACGCCGAACCAACACCAGATCTAATAGGTTTCTATTCTAGTCAATGTGTTAACTTCCACTGGATCTGCGCTGTGCCGAATGCCGGAGCACGACGCATCAATCTCAACAGAGCAGATGGAGCGGGACAGGTAGTCAGGTTTCACCAAAACAGAATGAAAACATCAGGTTCATTTTCAGAATAAAACACTCTGTGTTATCACCAGATTGTATTTCACTTAACTACAACAACAAACCAAAGTCATGATGAGCGGAGCCAGGACCTGGAGTCAACAGGTCAGAGGTTTTCAGAGTACCAGAAAGACAACATGGATGAGGAGAGGAGGAGGAGGAGAATCCTTGATTCAGTGATTACTGTGGGAAAAACACTAGTCACATGACTCCAGCTGTCCGGCGTTCCTGCTCTGTGCTCGGTTCTGAAAATGCAACCGGCAGGTGTTGACAATCGAGAGAGCACTGAGCTGGACCACAGCGGATCGGAGACGGACTAGACACAGAAATGGTGGAAGTCCGGTGTACACGAATCTGGTAGAATTTGGCCCTTACGAGCTTTGTCTCAACTTTCCCCCAATGATGAGTATTACATTTTTTTTTTTACAGGACATTATCAGGAAATAATCATGCAACTAAGTAGTAGCGGATCGGAGATGGAAAAGGAGGACTGAAAGCTGGTGGTACTAGCTCTGCTAGTGTTAGCCACACTCAGCAAAAATGTACTTCCTTAGACTGTTTTTAAATTTTGGTTTAAACAACAGGAAAATTAGTTGCTTCGGAGCATCCCCAGTGTCTTTTATTACTTGTGTAATTAAATGTATTTTAATACGTTCAGGCCTTAAAGGTGACATATCATGCAAAATCGACTTTTTAATGGTTCTCTACCTGAAATATGTGTCCCTGGCATGTCTACAAACCCCCTGAAAAGTAAAAGAATCCATTCTGCCCCTGTTCTGATTTCTCCACCTTTCTGTAAATGTGTGTGAAACCAGCCGTTTCAGTTTTCAGTGTTTTTCATACGTCACAACGCCATCCGGTCTGTAACAGGAAGTCAGAGCTCGGAGCTTGTTCAGCCCATAGACTGTATAAAATACAACTCAACCCCTCCTCTGTTTTTCATTCCCTGCACACATGTGTGCTAACAAGGAGCTTAGGAGGGAGGCATGCTAGTTGTAGGCTGTCTTAATAAACACAAAGGTCGGTTTTACTCCCCACGTCTGCAGATTTGAAGATCTAGTGGATGATTTTTATTTATCATGCATAAGTGCTAGCACTAGTTAGCATAGCCACATAGCTATATATGTATAGCTGCCGTGTATATTCAGCCAACATGTAAGCATTAGATCAACGTGCTGGAGAGCCGAGGCCACATCCACTTCCTGAGGGGGCGTGGTCAGAGAGCTCGCTCTCATTTAAAGGCACAGACACAGAAAACAGAGTGTTCTGAGGAGGGCTGAAGAAGAGGGCTTTTCAGGCATGCCAAAATCTGATTTCAAAGTGTTTTTTTGAGCATTTAAATACATGTTTTGGGGACCTCTTAGACCAATATATGTTGATGAAAAAAAGCGTGATATGTCACCTTTAAGTGTAAAGCTCACCTTTGTAGTAATGATCATAATGCTCTGTCCTTGTGAGAACTATGTTTGTAAATCATGTCAGTTTCCATGCTGTTTGCACTGCTGCCCTCTGAGCCTCCAACTTCAACAAAGTTCATTTCTTATAATTCTCTTTTTCAAGTTAGATCTAACTCTAACTCACCAGGTAATCAAGCTGCCTCTTTAAATACAGCTGTTAAAAGTTGATCCCAGTTGTGTGAATGTCTATCAAACTAATTCAAAGCAGACTCCTGGCTCACAAGAGCAAGATTGACATTTTGAAACACAGAAATCACTCAATGACACGAAGCCCGGGACAATAAACACTTCAATCAAGCTGAAAGAGGAGGGTTTGTATAAATCCTGCTGTTAGAAGTGCCAATGTGGCTTTGATTGTTTTAATTTCCCACCCTGTAACAAAACATTTCACACTGAGAAAACCACACTGACATCATCCTGAGTCAAAGCTGCACGGTTCATAAACACACAGGCTGAGTTTATACAGGCCCAGAGGTGCTGCACAGCTTTTAATTTATGAGCAGCGTCCAAGAATCACGTTCAGAGAAGAGAGGAGAGACAATCAGTCAGAGCGTGTGTGATCCATCTGTTCCTCTTTCATTTAGGAGGATTTAAAATGACACATGGGGACAGAGATTAGAGGACTTCATGGCTCACAGTAGCGTCCTAAAAAAGCTATTTATAGCTGCACGGAAACTGATCAGATTTAAATTTGGAAACACGCTCATTTGAGGTCATTTCTTACTTTAGGGACTGATCTGGGCCGTGGTTTATAAAACTAAAGGCTAGATAACAGCTGACACACGAGTAAAGAAGGGTTTCATGTCTTAAAAACACAGAACAACAAGAAGGGAGGGTTTGTTATCCATCCATGAATCCTGAGGTGTAACAGTTGACTCCCTCTAACTCATCTCTCTGAGTCCAGCTGTGAAGGGAAGTGTGTCTGAACTGCGCTGACCTGCAGCCGTGTGATCTCTTCCCAAAAAGGACCCCTCCCAAGAGCTGCCAGGAAACGATACAGAGACAGAGAGAGGGAGAGAGAGAGAGAGAGAGCGAGCATGGAGAGATACAGGGAGGAAGAGAGAGGGAACATAAAAGCAGCAAATATGATATAAGAAGGGTCGGACTCCCACTCTTGTATGTGCTGGTATCAGATGCTTTAATGCCACAGTTATGCAGCTGAATACATCACAGCAATCATCAAAGTTTGCTGAAATTAGAGCCAAATATAGTGAATAACTGCACCGGGATTGACTTGAATTAAGTTAGACTAACAAATACTGAATTGTATTCTGCAGCAAACATCAAACTCAAAGGTTGCATGGTGTGAAAACCACAGTGGAATAGTTTAAACAGGTATCACGATGCCGATAGAAGTCCTAGTTATAAGGTGTTTATTTCTGCATCATATTTTTTATTTCCGCTGGAAACACTGACATTTTTCTGACATTTTTCTGACATTTTTCTGACATTTTTCTGACATTTTCTGGGTCTGACACAGGTATGACTGTTTCCCTTAGAAAGCTCAGAAAAAGGAGGAACAAAACTAATGCTGCCAAACTCAGGAATAACTCCTTATACTAAAGAGAAAGGTGGACAAAGATGCCAACACACAAAAAGGCCGGGGTTGAAGAGACCGAGTGTCAAAAAATGACTTTCCTTTAAAAGGAAGTGAAACATGGAGAAACCTCTCACTACCTCAGACGTTGAGCTAATGAGTCAGCACCTGGAACTGGAGCCCAGGGGTGCAGCTCAAAGCTCTAAAGTTCCACCCTCGCATCGTTCACTTGGGTCTTAGTCGCTCTCACCAGAGGTGCAAGGAAATGAGGAGAAGGAGAGAGGAAACAAGGAAATTTGTTTTATGGGACATGAGACGTCCTTTCCTCCCGACGGAAGTGAACGAAGCAAGTGAGCGAGGCAAGTGAACGAAGCAAGTGAACGACGGAAGTGAACGAAGCAAGTGAACGACGGAAGTGAACGACGGAAGTGAACACTGCATCTTAACGACGGAAGTGAACGAGGCAAGTGAACGAAGCAAGTGAACGAAGCAAGTCAACAAACAAGTCAACAAGCAAGTGAACAATGGAAGTGAACGAAGCAAGTGAACGAAGCAAGTGAACGAAGCAAGTCAACAAGTAAGTGAACAATGGAAGTGAACGAAGCAAGTTAACGACGGAAGTGAACGACGGAAGTGAACGAAGGAAGTGAACGACGGAAGTGAACGACGGAAGTGAACGACGGAAGTGAACGACGGAAGTGAGCGACGGAAGTGAACGAGGCAAGTAAACGATGGAAGTGAAAGGTGCATGTGGACGAAGCAAGTGATCATGGCAAGTGAACGCCTCAAGTTAACAACGAAAGTGAACAAGGCAAGTGAACGAAGAAAGTGATCGAGGCAAGTGAATGAGGCAAGTGAACGAAGCAAGTGAGCAGGGAAAGTGAACGCCTCAAGTGAACGAGGCAAGTAAACGCCGAAAGTGAACGACAAAAGTGATCGAGGCAAGTGAACGGCTCAAGTGAACAAGGCAAGTGAACAAAGCAAGTGAACAGGGCAAGTGAACGCGTCAAGTGAACGAGGAAAGTGAACGAGGCAAGTAAACGCCGAAAGTGAACGACAAAAGTGATCGAGGCAAGTGAACGGCTCAAGTGAACGAGGAAAGTGAACGAAGCAAGTGAACAGGGCAAGTGAACGCTGAAAGTGAACGCTGAAAGTGAACGAGGCAAGTGAACAACGAAAGTGAACGAGGCAAGTGAACAAAGCAAGTGAACAGGGCAAGTGAACGCCTCAAGTGAACGCTGAAAGTGATTGAGGCAAGTGAACGACAAAAGTGAACAACAGAAGGATGTAACTTGGGAGCTTTCAGATGTAGCCCAGGATTTTATATAAGCTTCCCAAATCTGATCCAGATCAGGACAATCAGGCACACACACCTGACCCTGCACTGTGATGATCATCTCCCCAAAATCAGAGAGTGCCCCTCACTGATTGATTCATACACACAGCAGTTTGTGCCTCCCTGCCTCCATTCATTTCCCTTTTCGGTCAGTGTCTGATCTGTTTTTTTAGTGTTGTATTCGGGGATTTAACGCCTTTATTCAGAGGATAGGAGAGTGGATAGAGTAGGAGACAAGGAGAGAGTGGCAAAGAATCACAGATTAGGGTCAAACCAAGGCTGCCGGTTTTGAGGACTACGACCTCTGTACATGGGGCACTGACCTCTTGACAGCAGCAGCACGTTTCATAAAGATGCCACATAACACAACTCACAGAGAGTGGTGGACGGCAATCTCATAAGGATAAAAATGTAAAAATGGTCGGCATTATAATTGAGAAGCCAAAATATACTTGGGTTCCCCACCAAGATTTTGACTACTTTTGGGAAACACTGCCTTAAAGCCAAAAGATGGGCAGCTATAGTGGAAATGCTGACATAGCTATCATTCTGACTCCAAGAAGACCAGTAAGGGTCCTGGTTTCAGCTCCAGTGTGCTGTTGAATCACCAAAACACAGAGTGATAAAGTGATGACAGTTTATTTTTAACCTCCAGCTCAGTCTCGCACGTCTTGGTTCAGACAAACAAACAGAATCAGAAGCAGACGTCGGTGCAGAGATGTTACAAAGTGATTTCAAAGCTCTGACAGGAAAACAGAGACATGACTAATGATTCTCAGTCTTCCAAGGAACTTTGTCTGCAGCTAAAAATACCACTGATGCCACACACACAAACAAACACACACACACACAAACACACACACACACAGGGACAGCATGTATACACTTGTGAACACACACTCCCCCCTCAGATGTGAATTACAGAGCAGAGTGAAGCACGACAACCACCGTCTCCAGCCCCGTTTGGGTGGGTCTGTTTTATGGTTAGCTTGAGGAGGAGCGCCAGCAATTTATGACATTTTCTCACCACTAATCCCTCCCCTCTAAAAACACACACACAGTCAGGACTGAGAGGTGAAAGTGATGAGAATAATGCCAGACTGATTCCTGAAACACTCGGGTGTAATTATGACGTTTTATATGACTGTCTGATTCTGCAAAGTCCATATCAAGGTGCAGGCTCGCTCTGGGAGGCTCCCCTGAAAGTTTAAATCCATCTTTTGGTGTTTTTCTGCCATGAATCCTGCAGAAAAGTCTTCCTCTTCCTGTTCTGTGTCCTATATCAGCGCTGACCAGATCAATCCGTGGTCCATAATAGCGTGCGCTGAGGCAACACGTGTCGTCATCCTGTGTGTTTGAACTTCAGGGTCAATGCAGGAATTATGAAGGGAAGGGAGATAATCTGTGTGTGTTCCACTTTTATCTGCGCTTCATTATCACTGCTCTTGTTTGGACTAATAGCAGTATGCTTCAGGGCTTATCTCCACGGCTGCTGCTGGGTAAAGGACATCTCGTCTTTCAGAGATTGTTGTCCTTACAGAGCGGCGGGGCAGGGACCGGTTGGTTTTACTTCTCCTGCATTTTATGAGTCTATTCTTTATTTTCTTAAAGGGCCAGAGTGTTTGATTTAGGGAAATGTGTTGACAATAGGGAGGTTTTTGTAAGAGCTGCTGTGTTTTCATCGCTAATTGAGAAGAGGCTTAATTGAATTCTGCTGTCACACACGGATAACACATCTGAATCCCTTATACACACAGCAGTTTGTCCCTCCCCACCTCCTTTCATTTCTCTATTTTTAAATTTCAGGGTTATTTTGTGGCTTTTAAGTCTTTTTAAAGTGGAAACAGTTTGAGACAGGGACAGAGATTGGGAAATGTCAAAGGGCTGCCTGTTTCAAGGACTAAGACCTCTGTTCATGGGGCGCTCGACAGCAGATAGAAGAGGGGTTTGGTCATTCAGCTGCATCATGCCAGGTACTTACCGGTGCAGTGACATCATTCAGGGACAGACTTTATGCCCTGCTCCCACAGATCTGTTTAACAAGCATTAAAGTTGTTATCACTGATGTCTGAAGATAAAGCAGGCTATGAAGGAAACCGTATAAGGGATTTTACAGGACTCATAAACCTTGCTTCATCGTTTGGGACACCTGTGAAATACCTCTTTGTTTTATAATTCTGAGAGTCTTTCTTTTGGTCTATCTCTTTATTATGACAATGCTTTCTCCCTCCGCATGTGTACATTTTATCTGTTAAATGGAGGCCCAATGGATGTCCCGAAGTGACTCATGTCCATGTCACTAAAACAGAAATTTAACTCCTGACTTATCTAGAGGTAAAAACAGTCAGAAAACAGTCAAAAGCAAGCACAATTCATTTTGCACAACTGAACACAGAAGCATACTGTCAAATTGGTTCACTGAGTGAGGCTAAAGTTAGCAGAGCTAGCACCACCAGCTCAAGGGTGATGCCCAAATGCCTGCGCTGGTTACACATTGCTCCATCGAGTGGTTATATATCAGTTTAACCAGATACTCTCTTTATACAACTTTATCTCCATTTACTAGATCAACATACTGACAAACCACTCCGCGCGCTACGAGACGACATCTGTCACCTGTGCTTGTTTACATCCTGGCAGCCTCGACTTGTGGCGGGCAGTCGCGCCATTAAGCTAGCTAAGACACAACATATTAAATGGCTTATTTCAGGCCTACTCAAGCGTGCCGGATACGGCCCTGGTGGTGAGGCTTTCAGCAGAGTGTCTGCCCCCTGGTGGCTGGCTGCAGTATAGGTCAAAAAAATCCGTCTCCCCCATTCATTTGAATGGAGGAGCAGTCAAACTTTAAAAAATAAATACACGTCATACGAATGTTTCTCACAGCCGTATGCTGTGGTGATATGTAGTTAGTATTTGACTGTTTTGTGTTCAAGGCCTCTTTTTTCTGAAAAGTTTCTTTTTCGTTAGTTATTAGAGTTTAAAAAACGGGGTTTTACTTCCTGTTTCCTTTGATTCACAGCCGCTGTAGAACGAAACTTCAAAGGACACAGCGTCAGGAGCGGAGCTTATTACAGTGGCTTCAGAGGCTCTGGCTGCACAATGGCTGCGCCCAGGAGAGGGATTTTTTGGGAAGAGGTGGAGCAACGCTGTCCATTTTTATTTACAGTCTATGGGCCTACTATATTAAAATATTGACAATGTGTTTGACAGACTGGTCCTAACTTGTGATGGGGATAATGTTTAATCATTTAGTTATCACACCCCTAAACTCGGACACACTCATTCTTACTGGTGCTAATTAAGCGGTGGAAAAAATGCTCTTTATTTCAGGAGAAAACCTGCTCCAAACCACTCTCTCTCTCTCTCTCTCTCTCACTCTCTCCCTCTCTCCCTCTCTCCCTCTCTCACTCTCTCACTCTCTCACTCTCTCACTCTCTCACTCTCTCTCTCTCTCTCTCTCTCTCTCTCTCTCTCTCTCTAACTCCCTCTCTCTCTCTCTCCCTCTCTCTCTCTCTCCCTCTCCCTCTATCCCTCCCTCTATCCCTCCCTCTATCCCTCCCTCTATCCCTCTCTCCAACACGGTCTCAGCAGATGTGTGTCTAACATGAGTCTGGTCCTGCTGGAGGTTTCTGCCTGTTAAAGGAAGTTTGTCCTTGCCACTGTAACTTGCTAAATGCTGCAAAGTGCTCTGCTCATGGTGGAGCAAGATGAGATCAGACTGAGTCCTGTCTGTAAGATGGGACTGGATCTGATCCGGTCTTGTTGTTGGGTCTTTGTTAATAATAGAACATAGAGTACGGTCTAGTCCTGATCTGTTTGGAAAGAGTCTGAGGAGAACATTTGTTGGGATTTGATTGATTGATTGAGGTACTGTGTAAAACATGAAGCAAGCAGACAGACATAGAAACTGTGAGTTAAAATGAATATGCACTCTTCAGTTTTATCACACAGTCCTAGTTCTTACACAGAGTGATGGCGTGATGGCATTAAGACAAGATCTGTCTGTGTTGTGTTTCAGAGAAGCACAAACACGCTGCGGCGATCAAACTGCTGCCATAAAATCTGAAGCATGCTTTTGTCTCTGACTTTAAAACCCTTTGACCTTTAAAGTGAAGCAATGTCCTCGCCTTTCACAACACCCTGCATTTATCTGTGACGTGTCAACTAGTCCGTCTAGGACATTTCAAATCGGAGGAATCAGGGCTTAAAGAAGAAATGCTTTTTTTACCCTGTAAATCTCAGGATTTCAAACTTAGAGGTACGGAAGGAGAGACGTGAGGGTGAGGTGTTGTGCATAACGGCGCTCAGAAGCAAAGAGAAGTTGAGGTTTTGGCCGAAAGAATCACAAGTAGCTGTGTGAGTAATCGCTGAACTGAACTTGTCGTTGTGTGTAATGTGATGTTTACAGAAGCTGCTCATTAATCTTCTCTCTGACGGATATTTCTCCCTCATGGCTCATAAAGATTTACTCCACAGCAGATCACAGCTGAGCTTTAACATCACACTTTTGTTTCGGGGCGTTTTAAAACCCTTTTGAGGACCTACTAGAAATGACTCGTGTTGCTCCGTTTCACCTCCCTCTCTCCTCTCCTCCTCTCCTCCTCTCTTTTATGTACAGTACGACACAGGCCTCCTTCACGCTCTGCAGCCCTCAGACATCTGGGCACTGCGTTTAGGGGATTTTCCGCTGCTTTGTGAAGCCTGCCCGGTGCCGAACAGCAGCTCCCAGACTGTCTGACGGAGACGGAGCCCATCAACACGTTACGTATCCAACCCTCCTCCCCTCAGGCCCACATCAATCTTCTCCTCCCATCAGAGGAGGTTGTTTCCCTGCCGCTAACACAGCTGGAGCAAGGAGAGACATTACATCACGCTTTCACACAAGGCTTATTCTGACAGTGCAGCTTTGAAAACCTCAATCTAACAAATGACAACAAATATTACACAATGCAGAATAAAAAGCATGCAATGAGGATTACATCATATTTTAAGGTCCTGCAGGTTTGAATAAATCTTTTTATTATCTAATGCTTCCAAGTTTAAAACCCCAAACTGTGCCCCACTTTCTCCCTCTGCCGTGTCAGCCTCAGAGTAAATGATATAATGCTTTCTAATCGGAAGCCAGAGAGGGGAAAGGAGAGACATGCAGCCCATCTGTCAGCGCCACAAAAAGTCCCAAAAAGAAGAGGATGTGCCAGATGTGCCACTGCAGTGAGCCAAACAAGAGGAACTCTTAAAAGGACGATCTGAAGGTTGACCTTAAAGCCAACTGAGATAAAAACAGTGGCAATTTAAGGAATCAGGGATGCACATATTTATATCCTGATAAATGATAGGCCCATAGTCAGATCTTTTTAGAATGATTTAATATTCTGATGCGACTTTATCTGATAAAAACAGCTGATAAAAGTGAGATCCATCATGTCTTACAGAGCAGCAGAAGAAGAAGAAACACAGCTGCAACAAGTTGACAACACATCAAAAACATGGTGTCACCTGTGTGGATGTTTTCACCATTTTAGAGGAGGCTAACACAACTGCGATCTGCAATACGTGCTTCAAGTAGAGTCGTCACGAGTCCAGAATTTTGAACTGTAATACGATTCCAGTCAAACAAACCTGTTTTGATACTGCAGCAACAAAAATTGAACTCCTGGATACCCCAAATGGTTGATGTTGTTGTTTTTGATTTGCTAACCTGCACACAGAGCTGTCTCTGAGCACAGACAACACTTCACATACTGTTGGGAGTAATGTAAGATTAAATAATCAACAAATGTACAACCAATAGAAAATATTTCCCCTGAATTATTACTTTCAATCCAGAGGAGATGTGTGGTGTTGGTATCTGCAAAGACTGTACTCTCTGTCTGTGTTTTATAATCTTCTTACTGAGTTATTCATTGTATGTGCATCAATCATTATACAGTGGTATGAAGCTCCTGGACATCAGTGTGTAGGTCAAGACTTTTAAAAACATACAGGGAGCAGGTGTTTAGGTCTCTCCTCCTCTGTCTGGCAGCAACAGATATAAACGTCACGTGTCCGTATGAGACGCTAAAAGGACCGTAAATGTCAGTATTCGCCGAACTATGTGAGGAGAGCTGGACAGGTAGTGTGTGTGACAGAGGGCGGAGCAGAGACACACAGCAGGCAGGAAGAAGTGTGATTTCCTCACCTTCTGTGTACAGTAGAGGTGTGGGTGTGTTTTTAAGTTCTTTTCAATGTGACTGCTTTATTACCTCAAGAGCGCACCCCTCCATCACTTTATCTCTGTGTCATTAACCACAGCTGCTCGCTCACTCTGTCATTAGCTTGCACAGATTCTGGTTGAATACAAGGATGTGGATTGTGTTTACGTTTTTAAAAGCTTTGGTGCTTTTCTGATACTATCGAATATATAAAATAACCGATTAGTGCTGTGCGATATTACGATATAAATCGTAGTGCAATATAAAAACGTCCACCGTACGATATAACCCTCTGTCGTTTATATCGTTATTTTGATGTGTAGGGTATTGGTCTAGCTCTGTTGCTTCACTGACATTGTATGAACGATGATGAATGTAGGTTAATGTAAGCTGCAGCACCGCTACTACTTTGCGGTAGCATTTTTACGTCACTCACAACTACTAGTTAACGGCACTGATAGAGGATGGATGTAACAACATGGCAGAAGCGCAGAGCTTAGCGGAAAACAAAGTGGAAACAGAACCGAAAGAGGAGTTGGTGCCGAAAAGAGGGAACCGCAATTCCATGGTTTGGCTTTGGTTTGGTTTTAAAAAGTCGGACACCGACCAGAAAACGGTAATCTGCAAAACATGTCGCCAACAAGTCGTTACGACCGACTCGAACACATCTAATCTTTTCTACCACTTAAAGACGCGACACGAAGAACAGTACAGAGGCAGCGTGAAGCTGCGACAAAGCACTAACGTGACATCAAAACCACCCAGTGATGAAAAGAAAAAAACACACCAAACGAGTCTGAAACAATCGTTGGTCAACGGCATCCTGTACGACAAGCAGTCCCGCAGACACCACGAAATTACAGATGCCATCGCTAAATTCATATGTCAAGACATGGTTCCAGAATATACTGTCGTTGTATATACTGTATTTTATTATGTTTTTATACATAAAATATGTGTTTCATAAATAAATTGAAAAATATGAGAGAAAACTGCCATTCATTTCATGTAATTTTAAGGAAAAAAACTATATTGGGATATATATCGTTATCAGGATATAAAATCACCTATATCGGGATATAAAATTTTGTCCATATCGCACAGCACTATAACCGATATTGTATCGTTCTAAAGCACTTGGCAGTGAAAAGTATTGAAGTATACAAAATTTGGACAGCCTTAGCTGCAAGAATTCCAAGGAGAGGATCACCCTGTTGAGTTTCCAATATGCATAACCACCCGTTCAGCTTGACATTATCTCCATCAAATTCAGTTTTCCAAGTGAAGTTGTTCAAGCAATGAGTAGATAACATGTTTTCTCTTTCTATATATTTTTGGGGCTTTTTCACCTTCATTGACAGGACAGAGGAAGAGAGACAGGAAATGTGGGGAGTAGAGAGTGGGGGAAGACATGCAGGAAATGATCGACCAGCCGGGAGTCGAACCGGCGACCTCTGCGACGAGGACTATGGCCTCTATATGTGGGGCGCTTAGACTGCTAGGCCACCAGTGTCCCTATAACATGTTTTAATATAAAGTCACAAACAGCCACCTCTAATTAAAACATAAACAGTCCCAGATTTGAACTCAAAAGAGCGGGGAACACAATGAGCAAGAATGAAACACCATGACAAAAATGGGCGAGGAGCGACATTCGTTGAAGGAGCTACAGAGGGAATAAAGAGAAGGAGCGAGGGCTAAGGAGTGTAATAGAAAATAAACACTTTATTTTCAAGTCAGGTTTCCTTCTAAAGCTAAAAACACTCAAACTTCTGCCCCACCTCACAGGAATGTGTCCAGTTTAGTGTGTCCACATCTCCTCATCCTGCCTGCAGCTGTGTTTGAGCCTGTGAGAGCCGAGCCAGGTACACATGTGACAGGAATATTAACTACCCGTCTCAGGTGCTCTCTGCAGGACTCCAACAACAAACCATTTCAAGTGGCAGCAACTAGAACACCCAAAGACAAAGCTATAAGTCCATGCTTCAGTGGCGTTCAGCAGCATGTGTTCCTCCCATGAGGCTGCACGGCCGATACCCAGAGGGAAATGGGAGCCATGTGTAAACAGGCCTGATGCAGATCAGGTGGCTGACCCTCCTTTCTTTGCTGACCGGGATTACAGTCGCCCACCACACCCCGTTCACACAGAGTAAAACAATCACCTTTACATAAACGCAGGTCGGTGTCACATGTGAGAGGTGAGATTATTCCTGCATGGTTTAAAATCAACAGAAAAGCTTTCTGGTGGAAACAGGAGAGCGAGAAAGTCTGAGTCAGGACCTGTTTATGCTTTAACACAGCGGTCAGACACGGCTGCTGTAAAAATCACAGAGGGCTCGCTTATGAAAAGGGATGACTGGATGGATTTGGAGAGAGAGTGAGAGAAAAAAAGAGGAATGAACCCAGACATTACTCAACGAGCTATTTCAGGAAGCCATTATGATTTGTATCGGGGCTAAAAGAAGGGCAGAGAGGAGCGCAAAAACAGACAGATGGACGGAGGGAGAGAAGAGGACAAACTGAAGGGATGAGAACAATGGGATTAAAAACTGAACAGAGCAAAGATGTATTCCTAGAAGGAAGAGTTTAAAAAGGACAGAGTCAGAAAATCAGATTCAAAAATCTTTTTCAGGAAAGGTGCCAAAGCATCGTCAACAAATGAGCTTTATATAACAAAAGTAAAGAACTCTGCCCTTGAAGAGTCTGAACTATTATTTACTAAGCATGCATTTTGATTTGTCCATCCATCCATCCATTTTCTCCCGCCTATCCAACATTGGCTCAGCAGTCTGAGCAACTTGTCCCAGACATCCCTCTCCCGAGCAACATCCTGTGGAATCCCGAGGCGTTCCCAGGCCAGTTGGGATATGTAATCCTTCCACCCTTCCATCCTTCCTGGGTCTACTTGATGATGCCCAAACCACCTCAGCTGACTCCTTTCAATGTGAAGGAGCAGCGGCTCTACTCCAAGCTCCTGACCCTATCCCTAACAGCCAAATTTCACCAGATCCGTGTCCGGTCTGTCTCCGATCCGTCACGACACGGGATCTGATAACCTTCTATTCTAGTCAATGTGTTAACTTCCACTGGATCCGCTGCGTCTCTGATCCAGCAGGTTGGAGTCCTCCGGATCAGATACTCAAGACTTCTATTTGTGCCGGATGCCGGAGC
Source organism: Notolabrus celidotus (assembly GCF_009762535.1). Classification (NCBI taxonomy): domain Eukaryota; kingdom Metazoa; phylum Chordata; class Actinopteri; order Labriformes; family Labridae; genus Notolabrus; species Notolabrus celidotus. The sequence goes on from NC_048289.1 coordinate 28,944,673, forward strand.
ACGACTCATCAATCTCAACAGAGCAGATGGAGCGGGACAGGAAGTCAGGTTTCACCAAAACAAAATGAAAACATCCGGTTGATTTTCAGAATAAAACACTCATCACTCATCACCAGATCGTATTTCACTTAACTACAACAACAAACCAAAGTCATGATGAGCGGAGCCAGGCCTGGAGTCACCAGGTCAGAGGTTTTCAGAGGACCAGAAAGACAACATGGATGAGGAGAGGAGGAGGAGGAGAATCCTTGATTCAGTGATTACTGGGGGAAAACCTCGGCCACATGACTCCAGCTGTCCGGCGGTCCTGCTCATGTGCTGCGTTCTAAAAACGCAACCGGTGGGTGTTGACAGACGAGAGAGCAGCGGATCGGAGATGGACCGGACACGGATCTGGTGGAAGTCCCAGGGAAGGCTGAGCCCACCCACTCTTTGAAGGAAACTAATTTCAACCGCTTGTATCTGTGATCTTGTTCTTCTGTTCAGCACCCACAGCTCATGGCCATAAGTAAGGATTGGAACATAGATCAACTCGTAGACAGAAAGCCTTGCCTTGTGACTCAACTCCCTCCTCACCACAATGGTTCAGCACAAGGTCCGCATTGCTGCCAACGCAGCACCAAGCCTCCTGTCAATCTCATGATCCATTCTGCCTTCCCTCATGAACAAGACCCCGAGATACTTGAACTCCCTCACTTGGAAAAAAGACTCGCTCCCAACCCAGAGAGGGAAATCCACCGTTTTCCGACAGAGAACCATGGCCTCGGATTTAGAGGTGCTGACTCTCATCCCAGCCGCTTCACACTCGGCTGCAAACCGGTCCCAGCTTGAAGAAGCCAACAGAACCACAACATCTGCAAAAAGCAGAGATGGAATTCTGACGCCCTCAAACTGGAGACCCTCCTCCCCCCGACTGCGCCTCGAGATTCTATCCATTTGATTTGTAAAGTTTTTAAATCCATAGTTTGAGTCAAATTATACATTAAATATCTTTCTTTATCTGCAGAGGAGGAAGTGCACCGTCATCCTCTGAGATGAAGGAGTGTAGAGAGGCATTGAATGACAAATGTACCTCACGTTTGTGTACAGTGTGTGTCAGTGTGTATGTGTGTGTGCCGGTGTGTGTAGAGTGATGTGAGGCGCTGGCTGTGAAAGTGAGTAAGCAGTTCCACCCCCACAGCGGCTCAGGGCTCGGCTCCAGCAGGTGGACGAGAGAACAATGCAACACAGGAGGAGGAAGCCGAGGATGACATCACAGCCACAGGGGACACAATAACACACACACACAATGGGAACACCTGTACACACACACACACACACATGTGCTGTATCAGCCAGCTGAGTCACATCGTGCTTCATTAGGGATTCCCAAACATGACGCCATGTAAGCTAAATCCTGAACAACACTCATTACCGCAGATCGGAGATAACAGAGGAGCATGAATGCATCGTGTGTGTGTGTGTGTTTGTGTTTGTGTGTGTGTGGGCCAGAAAAAAGACTTCTGGGGAGTTTTGTCTGGGGTTAAAGTTGCAGACGGAGGATGCGGTTGATTGTTAAACTGTGAGTCAGACGGCTTTAATGTGACACTTAATGAAATCCACTGAGACAGCACCGACAGCGAGAGGGAGAACTGCTCTTTCAAGGACCTCTTAAGAAACTCAGAGAAGTTACAAAAGTCAACAAGACATTCAAAAGGGTCTTAAAGACACTGCTGATCCTTTGTGCATGGATACAGTTTGATACCACGTGCTTTAACAAATACAAACTTGCAGGAAGGTGCTGGATTCTGTTTAAATCACAGCCTGAATAAATCATGACTGAGTCTCAGTGACGTCACCCTTCGGTGTCTGAGGAGGCCTTTTGAAGCCAAGCGATGACGGCCCACTTGTTGGAAATGCTGACTCAACCTAACCTGGGTCATCCTAGAAACAGGGAGTGAAGTGGAGCTGAAGCAGGTCCCAACTCACAAAGCCCCTTTAGTTATGAGAACTTATGTCATCCTCTTCACTTTAATACTAGGGATGGGCATTTCAAGCCAAAACACTATTCGATAGTCATTGGCTTCTATTTGACGATTATTTGAATAATCAAATCGATTTTTACTAAGTGAACGAATATTCGAATATTCAAAAATAATTGCCCATTGCTCATACTTAATACAATCAAAAACAAATTAGCTACCAGAAATGTAACTCTGCTACAGTTACGAATAAAAGAAATAGAGACACAGAGACAAAAACACATTCATTCTGCTTTTAAATTGGCGTGTAGGGGTTGCCATTGGCCTAGCGGTTTGAGCATGAGCCTCATGTACAGAGGCTGCAGCAAACGGCAACCTCCAGTCTCAAAATATGATGCCCATACGGAAGTGTTGAAAACTGCAGTTCATTGAGCGTCCACTTGAGGCTGGTTGCAGAAACACAGGAAACCACATACACACCCATTCAAAGAAGACGATCTTTGCAGCAGAAATAAACATGTTTACAGCCTGGTTCAAAAAACGGCTTCAGTCTACGTTGCTAATTTCTTTTTTTCTAATGCGACGGTTCAGAAGATATTAAGATTACGAGTTTTCGCCCAAATAAGGACATGACTGACTTGATTGACAGACAGGAACACATGGCTGTTGGCTAGGAGGCTCAAACCCCGCCTCTTTACATCACACTCTTTTGGATGAATTCAGCATTACCAATATGTCTCCCGCTGATTATTGGCTTTAATACAGCACTCAGGAACAGATGGGTGACGTCACGGATACTATTCCATTATTTGTACAGTCTATGGGCTGTAGTCCTTGTCGCAGCGGTCATGGTTTCGACCCCCAGTCCCGACCATTTGTTGCATTTCTTCCTCCACTCTATGCTCCATGTCTCTCTCCAGCTTTACTATCAAATAAACGCAAAAATGCCAGAAAATGTAACTTTTATAAATAAATAAATAAATTGGCGTATAAAAATGGGGCTCATATGGGAGTTCCGTGGCTTTGGGAGTCAGCCCCAAGCGTGCCGGATACGGCCCTGGTGGTGAGGCTTTCAGCAGTGTGTCTGCCCCCTGGTGGCTGGCTGCAGTATAGGTTAAAAAATCCGTCTCCCCCATTCACTTGAATGGAGGAGCAGTCAAACTTTAAAAAATAAATACACGTCATACGAATGTTTCTCTCATCCGTATGCTGTGGTGATATGTAGTTAGTATTTGACTGTTTTGTGTTCAAGGCCTCTTTTTTCTGAAAAGTTTCTTTTTCGTTAGTTATTAGAGTTTAAAAAACGGGGTTTTACTTCCTGTTTCCTTTGATTCACAGCCGCCGTGGAGTGAAACTTCAAAGGACACACAGCGTCTTGTGATGTCACACTGTAGGGCGGAGCTTATTACAGTGGCTTCACAGGCTCTGGCTGCACAATGGCGGCGCCCAGGAACGGGATTTTTTGGCTTCAGAACCGTACAACGGGAAGAGGCGGAGCAACGCTGTCCATTTTTATTTACAGTCTATGATCGGCACACACTGTACTGGGGGTGAATGTTTTTCTAACGTGACGGTTCAGAAGATATTAAGATTACGAGTTTTTGCCCGAATAAGAACATGGCTGACTTCATTGACAGACAGGAACACACAGCTGTTGGCTAGGAGGCTCAAACCCCGCCTCTTTACGTCACACTCTTTTGGTTAAGTTCAGCATTTTGGCCGACCATTTGCTTCAAAACAGCGCTCAGGAACAGATGGTTGACGCCACGGATACTACGTCCATTATCTATACAGCTTCAGTCCTTGTCGCAGCGGTCGCAGGTTGCGACTCATGGCCTCTACCCATAGACTGTAAAAAATATGGACGTAGTATCCGTGACGTCACCCATCTGTTCCTGAGAGCTATTTTGAAGCAAATCGACGGCAGCAGCCATATTGGTAATGCAGAACTCAACTAGGCAGAGTGTGACGTAGTGTGAGTCTCTTAGCCAATGGCTGTGTGTTCCCGACCGGGAGTCACGTCAGTCATGTCCTTATTTGGGCGAAACTCATAATCTTAATATCTTCTTAACCGTCATGTTAGAAAAAAATTCACCCCCCGTACAGTGTGTGCCATTAGAGAGATTAGCGTTGTAGGGCCAAGCCGTTTTTTGAACCAGGCTGTAAACATGTTTATTAATGCTGCAAAGATCGTCTTTTTCCCATTCATATCTATGTGGTTTCCGGTGTTTCTGCAGCCAGCCTCAAGCGGATTTTCGATGTATTGCAGTTTATATCACTTCCGCATTGGCTTCATCGTTTGAGACCGGAGTTTGCCGCTTGCCTCTACCATTTGTTGAATGTCTTCCCCCTCTCATTGCTCCCAACATTTCCTGTCTCTCTCCAGCTTTCCTTTCCAGTGGAGGCAAAAGCCTGAAAATATAACCTTCAAAAATATATACATAAATACATTTGTGAGTAAATATGGGGCTCTTTGGAGATTGCGTGGTTTATAGAGCCATCCCCCAGTGGACACTTGCGGACCTGCAGGTTGTTGGCTTAAATTGCCACCACCAGAGATTGAGCTAGTCTTGAACCAACATGAAGACTATTAAATGAGAGATTTATCAACTGCTACAAAAACATTGTGATTTCAATATCTACTAATCTTTGAAAAATCTGTCCGATATGAAGAATTCAATAAAAAAAGAATTAAATAAGTTGGAATAATATGCGAGTTTTGAAACTTGAAAGATTTTGGTCAGAGGGTTTCGAGGCTAGGAAAAATAATGTTTTAAAAGTAAGTTTCAGGGTGCGGTTAGCCTAGCGGTCTAAGCCGGACCCCATGTACTGAGGCTATAGCCCTCGTCGCAGGGGTCACAGGTTTTATTCCAGCCTTGACTATTAATTGCCACTCTCTATTCCCCTCATTTCCTCATATCCCCCTTTAGCTGTCATTAAAGGCAAAAAATGCCCCAAAAATATAACTTAAAAAAAAAAAAAAAGTAAGTTTCAGCTAACCCAGCATCTTGCAGCACTTAAAGTGTAAGTTAATGAAAAATACTACAGTAAGATACCTGGTTCACATATCATTAAAGGGATAGAGTAAGAGTCAAAATGGAGAATGAATGAGTGACACGAAGACAGCTAACAGAAGAAAGAATAAAAAGTGGTGAATGCTGAACTGGACCCCGCCTGCCAGCTCACTCAGTCCACAAATGAGACGTCTCTGTGCTGGTGAACTTATTTTAGAGGGGACTAAAGCTTCACAGGCACGGCCCCTGTTTATGTAAGGATGGTAATGTGTTTCAGATTACAGACGCTCGTATGGAAATTCCTGTGGTGAGACTGGACTTTTCACTGCCGGATTGCAGGGGTGCAGGCCCTACGAGGCAAAAAACGCCTTCCATGAATGTGTTCAGGCGGGAGACTCTTTTTTCCTTCATGACTAACAGGAAAACTCCTGGAACTGTCAGTCTGGGAAACTGGAGCACAACTTGCAAAACAAAACATAAAAGCAGGATCCTTTCCTGAGCCCTGCTCTGTGTTTTTAGCAACATTTCCCTCTCTTGCTTCTGTTTCAGACGTGGATAAAAGCTGCAGGGTGAATATGCAGAAAGCTGACAGTTCAGCATTTTCTATCTTTGCAATCATCTCCAAATATTTCCCTCCAAATCGCTGACCAACACAACCATAAAAAACTTTAATAAGCAGGTTGGGATTAAATATTCTTAGAGGCATTGCTGCTCAGTTTCATGCAGGGTACAGACGTGTCAGTGGGAGTTGTTTTCTGCACATGGACTTTGGTTTTATTGCCGAGGAACAGAGGCATAAAAATATAACATCCTGGTTCTAGCTTTGAAAAGGACCCTGACAATGTTTCTGTGGACACACAATGGGACTAAGGTTGAGACAGCGATGTACTGTTGACACTGTGGTGAACTCGTAAACTGAGATTTGACCGAGATATGATGTAAGGTTTAGTGGTGCAGTTGCAGCAACATTTTATTACAAGTCATTGCACTAATGCATGTTCCTTTTCCATGCTACACACGGCCATCGTCATGCCCGCATTATGCTCCTGCAGATCAGAGGTGGAACAACCTCGCCCTAACATTAAATATCCCACTGTCGCCTTTATTACTATGATATTTTGTACATCTACACATCACAGATCTCCTGTGATTTGATGTTCCACCACGATCACTGAGGTCCTTGAATGCTTCCCTTTTAAATGTTCCTCATGTGTCCTTCAGGTGCCGGCCAGGAGAGCTTTCTGTTTTTATGCACCTGAACTCTGAACTCTCTGTCTCTGGAGCTTAAAAAGGCGAGCAGAGAGCTTGTCTGTTTAATGCACTTTTAATGAGGGTGTTTTTAAAAGTAAACTAAAGACTTGACTTTTTAATCTGGCTTTTAACTTGGAGTCATTCCTTTTTAGCCCTGGACTGCATTATTACCATTATTACCATTGTTTAAGCATCATTTTTATTTTTCATTTTATTTTATGTTTGTTCATTTAATTTTCCTGATATTTATCAGGTTTTATTCTATTTATTTTATTGTATTTTTCTGACATTTTTTTATTTTTTATTTTATTTTGTATACAGTGTAATAGTTAACAGTCTTTTTCTGTTTTTAAACACACACACAAACAACCGTCCTCCCACCACCCCACTCCCTCAAACCCCAGCTCAAATTAACAAAACAGAATGTAAAATAAAATACAATACAATCAAGTAACACGTGGTACAGACATAAATAAATAAGTAAGGAAATAAATAAATAGAAATATAAGATGTCGTTCATAAGGAGTTTGATATTAGTTTTGTTTGCTGCTCGCATCCCAGTCAGAAAGAGTCTAAATCGGGCAGCATTGTCCACATGACCCATGTCGGCTCCAGGCGCCCAGACTCCACCGCGCAAAGGCCTCTAATGGGGGGGGGGGGGGGGGGGGGGGGGGGGAGCAGCCACCAGGGACGGGGGCATGTAGGTAAGAAGTAAGGAGAAGGTACTGAATTAGCGCTGCCGTCTATGGGGTCAACTCATTTATCTGATATATTTTATTGGTTTTATTATGATTTGATTTTTCTTATATTCATCTGATTTGATTGGATTTCTCTGATATTTCTCTGATTGTATTTAATTAAATTTAATATTATGATGATGATTTTTTTCCTTATATCTATCTGTTTCTATTCTATTTATTGTACTGAATTTTTTTTAAATTTATCTGATTTCATTTTTCTTATATTTATCTGATTTGATTTGATTGATTTTATTCTTATGATTTTATTTATTTATTTTTTTACATTTATCTGATTTTATTTTATTGATTTTATTGTAATGATTTTATTTTTTTCTGGATATTTATCTGGTTTCATTCTATTTATTTTATTGTGTTTTTCTGAAATGTATCTGATTTTTTTTATTGATTATATTGTTAGGATTTTACTTAATTTCTCTGATATTTCTCTGGTATTATTTCATTGATTTATTTTAATGATTTAATGTTTATTTTTAAGTATTTCATATTACTTTCCTCTATCTTGTTTTAGCCTTGTATCATTTAATCTACTGCTGTTGTTTTCTGTCTCTGCTCTTTTGTAAAGCACTTTGTGCTTCATGCTTGAATGTATAAAAAGTTCCATATAAATTAAATTGAGTTGAGTTAAATCAGGTACACGTCTACAACTCTAGTTAGGATTAAAAAATGTGTTATCACTTAAAAGAAAGATTTATTTCCTGAACCCTTAACCGTACTTTGATCCCTCTATAGTCTGCAGGTGCAAGAGAGAAAGTGTTCTACACCACACCTCTTCTGGTCCACTTTGGGCTGCCTTTGAAACAGAAGAAACATTGTTCCCGAAATAACAGATCAATCCAGGAAACAGCACAAAGTCAACTTCACAGCTTTGTTATGTCGGTTATTTAACTCTTTGTAGCCTTCAGGAATAAAATCCCACAATTTTGAATTTCGTGTGTCTGTCTTCACACAGAACTCCCAACACGCCTCGGAAGAGGAGCCGCAGGAAACAATGAAATGTGAGGAGCCAAAGCGAGGGGGAAATGCCAGCTTTCCTGTTCTGCTGGCCTGCTCTGTATTATTGGAGACTTCCTGTTCAGAGTCCTCTTTAACTCCCCAAACAAGGGTTCAAAGGTCAAATCACTCGGAGCAGTAACTACAGTCAAACAAACAGGAGCCCCCCCCAAGAACTTCTGCACACTCACACACTCAGGATACTTCCTTAAATCTTGAACTCTTCACCTGAGAAGAAGCAGGAAGTTATGAGCTCAGAGTTTTTATCTGGCTGCATTTTTTTATCTGGGCAACTCAGAAAGTGCCAGCTTTCAAAGACGGCACATATTTGGAGTCTGGCTGTGTTTAGCTCCACCCGTCATGTACTCCCAACAAGATTAAAACAAACATCCAGTCCTGAGAAGTTCAGTTTCTACCAAGTTATCATTGAGGAGAGCTTCACCCTCAGGTTTGTTAAATAACTTCTTGATAATTATTTGGAAAACTTGAAGCAGTTTAGCAGGAATGTTTTTTTCCTGGATTCCAAAGCACAAGACAAAACACTGCTGCCTTATAAAGACATTAAGCTGCTGTAAAACCGCCTGGCTGCTGGGATACTCACACACTTACAGCACAGACGGACTAACAATATGCAGAGAGCCTTTGTCCAATTCTTCTTTTGTGAAGGAGCTTACTGTAATCGTTACATCAGCTGGATTTTACCCCTGTTTAGACGGGTTAACGTCGAACAAGAGGGTCTACAAACCGACTTCTTTCCATGTCGTTAAAACAGGAATTTAAAGTCAGACAAACTGACTAATCTAAAAGGTAAGAAAACTCCCAGAAGGAAGTCAAAGTTGGGCACACTTTATGGAACACAGCCACAAACAGGATCACAGAGTCTGCAGGTTAACACTGTCAAACTGGTGAGTGTGGCTAAAGATAGCAGAGCTAGCACCACCAGCCTTCCATCCTCCTTGCAGGTTAACGTCCACATTCCTGTGCTGGTTACGCATCGCTCCAGTCGAGAGGTTGTATGCCAGTTTAACCCAAGCGGCAACCTCCGGTCTAAAAGATCCTGCGTGTATCCATGTTAACATTGTTTACATACGAGATCAGCTGTTAGCAGCCCGTAGCATGTCGATGCTAAATGATGCTAGGCCCCAATGTTCCCTGCGAGCTGAGGAGAAGTAGGCAAGGACGACATGCTGGTACTGAGGTGGAAGCTAAGAAAGACAACATGGACCTGTCCTTCCACCCACCGTTATGGGGAATGTAAGATCTATCTATGATAAGGTGGACGAGCTAACCCAGCACCAGAGTAGCATCATGCTAACAGAGCTAACACTGGACACCAACGCCACATTGGAAGGATTTCACCTGCTGTGGGCGGACAGGATACAGGAGAGCAAGACTGAACTAACTGGGGAAGAAGGCCAGCTCAGTCCTGGACCCTGTGGAGGTGGTGGCTGACAGGAGAATTATGGCCAAGCTGTCGTCTCTGATGGACATTTCTTTTTCTACATATATTCTTGTTGAAATTCTTGTACTGTAGACCTTCTTGTTTGCTGCTGTAACTCCATGAATTTCCCCGTTGTGGGATGAATAAAGGAGTATCTTATCTTATCTGAAAAATATGAGTCCAATGCAGAAGTGCTAAAAAACTGCAGTTCATCGAGGATCCACTTGAGGCTGGCTCCGGAAGTACCAGAAACCACATACACACCAATTAAAAAAAGCTGATCTTTACAGCAGAAATAAACATGTTTACAGCCTGGTTCAAAAGACGAGTGTAGTCTGGATAGCTCATTTCTCGATCGGGTCACACTGTACGGGGGTAAAAAAAAAAATTCTAACGCAGCAATATCAAAGATATTGAGATTACGAGTCTTCCAATGAGAGGCACAGCTGACTTGATTGACAGGCGGGAACACTGTAGCTGTTGACCAAGAGGCTCAAAGCCCGCCTCTTTATGTCATATTCGCTCGACAGCATCAATATGGCCTCCGCCGACGATTGGCCTCAAAGCAGCGCTTCAGAAACAGATGGGTGACGTCACAGATACTACGTCCATATTCTATACAGTCTATGGTTACAGCTTAGACACAACAAATGATCAGCACTTCAGGCCTGCAGTTATTAAAATACCTTCAGTTTGTTTCCCTGACTAACAAAGGAAGGGGAAGGAATTGAATGGTTCAGTAGACTGAACACACACAGCCCTATGCAAAACTAACTCTAGTTAAAGTTTTGCATGTGCACGCATTCTCCATTCTCTGTCAGTTTATCAATGAGATAAAAATCCCAGTGAGACTCTGACAAGAAATGTAAGAGTATGCTTGTTGAGAATTATCAAAACTTATGGAGGTTGGGGCACAGCTGTGGCTTTGTAATCGATGGGTGCACTCCTTACATCAGACTTCCACCAGATTCATTGTTGAATTTCAGAATGCAGCACGGAGCAGGACCGCCGGACAGCTGGAGTCATGTGGCCAAGGTTTTCCTGCTGTAATCCCTGAATCAAGGATTCTCCTCCTCCTCCTCTCCTCATCCATGTTGTCTTTCTGGTCCTCTGAAAACCTCTGACCTGTTGACTCCAGGCCTGGCTCCGCTCATCATGACTTTGGTTTGTTGTTGTAGTTAAGTGAAATACGATCTGATGATAACACAGAGTGTTTTATTCTGAAAATTAACCGGATGTTTTCATTTTGTTTTGGTGAAACCTGACTTCCTGTCCCGCTCCATCTGCTCTGTTGAGATTGATGCGTCGTGCTCCGGCATCCGGCAAAAATAGAAGTCTTGCGTCTCTGATCTGGAGGACTCAGACCTGCTGGATCAGAGACACAGCCGGAACGCAACAGAGCGGATCCAGTGGAAGTTAACACATTAACTAGAATAGAAACCTACCAGATCTCGAGCTGTGACGGATCAGAGATGGAGCAGACACAGATCTGGTGGAATTTGGCTTTAATTCAGATGGACAAACTAAGCAAGAAGTATTACTGTGCGCCAGTATCCTTTGCATACATTTAAATGAGCCATTATGCATTATGCAAAATATGCCTTTTTCAATGCAAATGAGACTCATTGCAAATAGCATCTAATTCTTAATGAATGAGGTGCCCTTTTCCCAGCTCACTCAAGGTAGTACGCTGGGTATGAGCTGTGAAATGTATCACTTCGGTCGTGAATTGAGAATAAAATTATCAGGACTTTCCCTCTACATTCAGCTTGTCATCTATACAGGGATAGAATTTAGCGCTGTTTGGATGAGAGAACACATTACAGCTGTTTTATTCTGTTTTGGTGAAACCTGACTTCCTGTCCCGCTCCATCTACTCTGGTTGACATTGATGCATCGTTCTCCAGCATTTGGCAAAAATAGAAGTCTTGAGTATCTGATCCGGAGGGCTCCGACCTGCTGGATCAGAGATGCAGCCGGAATGCAACGGAGTGGATCCAGTGGAAGTTAACACATTGACTAGAATAGAAACCTATCAGATCCAGTGCCGTGACGGAACAGATCTGGTGGAATTTGGCCCTTAAACAGAGGCTACAGTCCTCATTGCAGCAGTCTCTGCTTTGACCCTTAGCTGCATGTCCTGCTCTCTACCCCCACATTCTCTCCTCAGCTGTTCTGTCTAATAAATAAATGAAAAAGTCAGAGAGGTTCAGATGTGAATAATTGACATTGCCACAGTTCGGTTAGCTTTTAAGCTCCAAGACCACTAATGTTCAGGCACCAAAATCAGCTGGTGAGGTTTTTGGAAAATATCATGCTTTGGTTTTCAATAATAGCTAACTTTCGTCACCAAGAAACATAACCTATTCAGTGCAAGTATGTTTCTTAACCAATGCATGTAGCGTTGGATTCACAGGGACTTAAATCCTCATCATCTGGATGTTAGTTTGACCAACCAAGTCTCCCTTGACTGCCATATTTTGAAACATTGGACCGCCACAGTTTTTGACGAGGTGTAAGTGAGGACTGAATGTGAAAGAATGTCTCATTATTGTAGCAACTCCATATTTTTGCAATGCAAATGTGGAGATAACCATGAAACTGAGATATATTGTGCGGCCCTACTTAATATCAAAATAGAGAAGATGTATTTTGATACTATAATTTCCAAACCAGCTCTGCTTTTCCATCATGACTCATTTTTAATCACATATCAGACGATTCTCCTGACTAAACACATGTTGGTGAAATGGGCTGTGTCGCATTATTTCAGTCCGAGCAGTTTTTATCTGCTCTCTGGTCAAATCAGGCAAATTCCCAAGACCCTACAGGAATTTGGCTTGAACTTTTATCCAACCAGACATCTCTACAAAGAGACCGGGCATCTGCGGGGCTCTATTTAGAGACTGGGAGGCTCTGTGGAAAAGGCCACAAAGTTCAACCTCAAGTCAAACAAAGTAAATGTCAACTCGAACAACCACGTCTGGACACACTGCGGGGAAGGAGACCAGCCATCTTTTCCAAATCGTGCCTCACATGGAGCCACCGGGGGGGACTGGATTACCTTCTCAATATTAAGCATTTAGTCAAAGAAGTAGAAGAGTCATTAAATCAGAGCTGGAGGCAACACAGCTCAAAGCTCAGGGTTTGAACAACTTCAGATACAAGTATTATTAGTTATCCAGGGCTGGACGAAAGCAATCCTGATGATGGATTACTGGAGTCATTTTAAGTTTTGTGCAATAAAGACACATAAAAGTGAATTCTTCTTACTCCCCCAAGATGACAAAATGTTGACAAAAGAATGAGAAATATACGTTAAGATGGAAAGTGTCAGCCACCTGGATGCCATGCTCACTGTAGAGGGTCAGAATCGACATGAAACGACACAACAAGGCCCGACACGACACAACAAGGCAAGACACGACACAACACAACAAGGCCCGACACGACACAACAAGGCCCGACACAACACAACAAGGCAAGACACGACACAACACAACAAGGCCCGACACGACACAACATGGCAAGACATGAAATGACATGACAAGACACAATACAACACAAAATGACAACAAGGCACAACATGACATGACAAAACACGAAATGACAAGGCATGACACGACACAACACGAAATGACAACAAGGCACAACACAAAATAACAAGCCATGACACGACATGACAAAACAAAGCCCAACAAGACACGACATGGCACGACATGAAATGACATGACAAGACACAACATGGCACAACACAAAATGACAACAAGGCACAACACTACGTGAAATGAGAACACGGCACAACACGAAATGACACGACACAACACGAAATGACACGACACAACACGAAATGACACGACAACACGAAACGACACGACACAACACGAAATGACACGACAACACTAAATGACACGACACAAAACGAAATGACACGACACAACACAAAATGACACGACACAACACAAAATGACACGACAACACAAAATGACACGACACAACACGAAATGACACGACACAACACGAAATGACAAGACACAAAACGAAATGACACGACACAACACGAAATGACACGACACAACACGAAACGACACAACACGAAATGACACGACACAACACGAAATGACACGACACAACACGAAATGACATGACACAACACGAAATGACACGACAACACGAAATGACACGACACAACACGAAATGACACGACACAACACGAAACGACACGACACAACACGAAACGACACAACACAACACGAAATGACACGACACAACACGAAATGACACGACAACACGAAATGACACGACACAACACGAAATGACACGACAACACGAAATGACACGACACAACACGAAATGACACGACACAACACGAAATGACACGACACAACACGAAATGACACGACACAACACGAAATGACACGACAACACGAAATGACACGACACAACACGAAATGACACGACACAACACGAAATGACACGACACAACACGAAATGACACGACACAACACGAAATGACACGACAACACGAAACGACACGACACAACACGAAACGACACGACACAACACGAAATGACACGACACAACACGAAATGACACGACACAACACGAAACGACACGGCACAACACAAAACGACACGACACAACACGAAATGACACGACACAACACGAAATGACACGACACAACACAACACGGTACAACATGAAATTACACGACACTACACAAAATGACACAACAAGACACAGCATGACAACAAGGCACAACACAAAATGACACGACCCAACACAAAATGACAACAAGGCACAACACAAAATGACAACAAGATACAACACGAAATGACAAGGCATGATACGACAGGAAATGACACGACAAAACAACATGGCACGACACAACACGGCACGAAATGACACGTTATGATACGACAACACGTCACGAAATGACACAACACGACACAACACAACACGGCACGTCACGAAATGACGCGACACAACACGGCACAACCTGAAATGACATGACAAGACACAGCATGGCACGGCACAACACAGCAAGACACAACACATAATGACACGGCACGACACGTAATGACAACACAATGCATTCACTGCATTGTAAAACTCCCACCTTATGTACAACTTATCTGCATACATGGATATGTTTAGTTCCAAGAGTTGATCGGTTTCTTATCATTGATTACAGTTGTGTGATCAGAGGTTTGGATGGGACTATAAATTTAACTTTTTTACTATGCTTTTATTTTGAAGAGGTACTTCTTAATTTTGAGTGGTTTCTTCATTCCTCTATCATTCACAGTATAAGCTTCAAACTGGACATGTTATCAAATATGCATTTTTATGAATCTAGATATTAACACTAGATAAATTACATGGTCACATTTTTTGCCATTACACCCAGCCTAGGGATCTTGCCAAGATAGGGGAGGTTAAACAATGTGTGCTTCCCACAGAGCCAGCCTGTTTAAGCACATTCGAGATGCTCTTCCAGTCCTTGTAAATATCTTTCAATGAATTAATTATATTAAGGGAGTGTAGAGTTGAGTTGTGGTCCAATCTTCTCATTATGTAAGCCATTAACTGTGAGGCATAGGCCCCAAACGTAGCATTAAACCCACCCTGGAGGGATGTGCGGACGTGCTACAGATTGTGTTTAGGATAAGTGTACCAGGAAAAATGGCGCTCATTAGATGCCTCATTCTCATCTTTAAGTGGCGCTCTCCCGTTCAGACAAACACACTCACACAGACTACAGGGGGAAAAGGAGCTAAAAGGAAGCTCTCCTGGCTGGTCACACCCTCCACAAATAACAATCTGCACACGCCAT
Organism: Notolabrus celidotus; assembly: GCF_009762535.1. Lineage (NCBI taxonomy): Eukaryota > Metazoa > Chordata > Actinopteri > Labriformes > Labridae > Notolabrus > Notolabrus celidotus. The sequence goes on from NC_048289.1 coordinate 28,959,927, forward strand.
CTCCGGGCCGAGCGGTCTGGCTGGAGGGAAAACAAACAGACAGAAAAGGGGACAGAGTTGGGAAAATGAGGCCTGCTAATGTCTGGTTTCTCTCAGGTCTTCTTGTCTGGCTGCCAGAGCTACTGTACACACACCAACGAGGCACCGCGGATTATCTAATAGGAGAGGTATGACTACCAAAACACTGCTAACCACCTGGCACTGGTTTCTCCTAGACAATAAGAAGACTCACCTGTTTAAGACTGAAACTAACACCGTGCATTGTTTGTATTAACAAGGAGAGGACACCAAGCCAACTCCTTCATCAGTGACAGGAGCATGCAAACTAACTTTAAACCAACAGGAGGGAAACCTGACACAAGGTGCTCCAAACTAATTATCCTTCAACCTCACCGCAAATAAGGATTAAGGTTTATTAGGATTCAAAGTTCGCTTTTGTTGACAAAACATGTCAACACACGGCTGATGTCGATACTTCAAGCTCCAGTAGGGGGGCCTATTGGTTTGTGTTGACTCTGGCGCCCCCTGTGGACAAAAAGTATATCTCAAAATACACATAAAACTCACCCTGCTTCTTCTTAAGACTCAAAACAATCACTGTTCCCAGACTCATCTGACACCAGTCACAGTTTCATCATCTGCTAAAACTCCTTACAGGTGCTTTAATCGTTGTTTTCCTGATTTAAACATATCTACATGAACCTTCTATTGACAATGAAATAAACTAAACAAAGAGCTTACAAAATAATTTGGAATCCAGCTTCTTATAACTGATGTGTATAATAGCTTATTGTTCCTGTACTTTAAGGTAGAAAACATCACAATAACCTCGGGGTAAAGGACAATCCTTTTTGAAAATTACAAACAAGCTTTGTTGCTCTCCTTGCTTGACCAAAGAAGGGAAACCATGCAGCCTCAGAGCAAACAGGAGAAACACTAAAGCTTCAAACTCTGCCAAATATTTATTCTAATCTATTCTAGATTACTGGCAAGGAGTGAGAGGTACCGTGTTAGGACTGGCTGGAAAATTCAGTTTACCTTCCAGTAACACTAACAGCTGAGGTGATGCACACAGAGGCCGTGTTGAGCCTGCACGGACTTAATATCGACCTGTAACTGCACCATCTCCTGCACATGAATTAACATAACACATAAAGCCTCTGAATATCATTGCATGTCTCCATTTCACTTCCAGGGTCTTATTTTTCTGTTTAGCGCTCAATCTTTTAATTGAAATGAAATATTATTTATGGGATCAGTTCATTCTGACCATAGCTTAACTGAGCTAAGCATATTATTTCATGAAAAACAAGGAAACAACAAATTTCCAAGCATTTTTTTTAAGCTTTAAAGGTGACATATCACGCTTTTTTCATCAATATATATTGGTCTAAGAGGTCCCCAAAACATGTCTTTAAAGTTTATGCTCAAAAAAACACTTTGAAGTCAGATTTTGGTCTGCCTGAAAAACCCTCTTCTTCAGTCCTCCTCAGAACACTCTGTTTTCTCTCTGACCACGCCCCCACAGGAAGTGGATGTGCCTCGGCTGTCCAGCACGTTGATCTAATGTTTACATGTTGGCTGAATATACACCGCTGCTCACAAATAGCGTTACTTCAACCCTCTGAATCTGATCCAGAATCTGATCCTGACGGAGAGGCGCCTGTAGCAGGACCTTTCTGAAGGATTGGTCACAGATTGAGTGTTTCTTGTTGTTTTATTTGTCAGTATGTAGACGTGTATCTTGGTACACAGCTACAGCTACAGCTACGACTTGTAGCTATGTAGCTATGCTAACTAGCGCTAGCACTTATCCATGGTAAATAAAAATCATCCACTAGATCTTCAAATCTGCAGACGTGGGGAGTAAAACCGACCTTTGTGTTTATTAAGACAGCCTACAACTAGCATGCCTCCCTCCTAAGCTCCTTGTTAGCACACATGTGTGCAGGTAATGAAAAACGGAGGAGGGATTCAGTATTATTTTATACAGTCTATGGGCTGAACAAGCTCCGAGCTCTGACTCCGTGACAGACCGGATATTGTTGTTACGTAACAAAAACACGGAAGTCTGAAACGGCTCGTTTCACACACATTTACAGAAAGGTGGAGAAATCAGAACAGGGGCAGAATGGATTTTTTTCATTCTCGGGGGTTTGTAGACAGGGACACATATTTCAGGTAGAGAACCATTAAAAAGTCCATTTTGCATGATATGTCACCTTTAAAGAAAAAGTTATCAAACTTTAACACATCATTAAAAAAAAAACAGGCCCAAGAATATTTCAGAGTTCAGTCACATAATTTTACACGTCTATATCATAGACGGTATAATAAATGGAGGTAGTATCCGTGACATCACCCATCTGTTTCTGAAGCGATGTTTTGAAGCCAATCGGCGGCGGCAGCCATATTGGAAATGCTGAACTCAACATAACTTCATCTGAGCTAGTGTGAGGTAAAGAGGCGGCCTTTAGCCTTTTTGCTAACAGCTACAGGGTGCCGCCTGTCAATCAAGTTAGTCATGTCCTTAAATGGGAGAAACTTGTAAGTTTAATATCTTCGAATATAACGAGTTATAAAAAAATTCACCCCCGTACAGTGTGTGCTGAGAGAGAAATGAGCTACTCAGACCTGAACTGTTTTTTGAACCAGGCTGTAAACATGTTTATTTCTGCTGTAAAGATCGGCTTCTTTGAATGGGTGTGTATGTGGTTTCTGGTGTTTCTGAAGCCAGCCTCAAGTGGACGCTCCCTGAACTGCAGTTTTTAGCGCTTCTGCGTGGGCTTCATATTTTAAGAACAGAGGTTGCCGCTTGGTATAAATATCTAAATGTGATGCTTTCATAAGAGTTCTGCCTTCAAAATAAGAGAAGTTAAATAGGAAAACACAATATTATCAGTAAAACAGCTGAGAGAAGCTTTTTTTTTTTTAGGTTATGTTTTTGGGCTTTTTTGCTGTTATGATAGGACAGCTGAAGAGAGACAGGAAACATGGGGAGCAGAGAGTCGGGGAAGACACAGCAAATGGTCGTGGCTGGGAGTCGAACCGGCAACCTTTGCAACGAGGACGATAGATAGATAGATAGATAGATAGATAGATAGATAGATAGATAGATAGATAGATAGATAGATAGATAGATAGATAGATAGATAGATAGATAGATAGATAGATCTTTATTTGTCCTTAATAAGGAGATTTGTTGCCACCGTCTGTACAGGAATACATGTATGAACACAATAACTATAAACATCCACCCAGCCTCACAGCAATGGTGCACCACATCCCACAAATATACACACCAGACACATATATACACACCAGACACATATATACACACCAGACACATATGCACACACTGGACACATATAAACACACCGGACACATTACAGTGGCATTCTGTTTAGCAGTGCTATGGTCGATGGGACGAAGTTTCTGCCAAACTGGGCTCGCCTACAGTAAGGGGATCTGTATCTGCGACCGGAGGGGAGTAGTGTGAAGACCGAGTAGAGGGGGTAAAGCCTCTGTATGTGGGGCACTTAGACCACTAGGCCACCAGCGCCCCTGATAGAAGCTTAAAATGTTAATTTCTTTCGTTTCTTGTATTCAATGCTGCTCATGCGTGCCTTAAATTGCCCCTCGGGGACAAATACATTTTTTTGAATTGAATTGAATTGATTTTTTCGTATCAGCAAGGATGCAAATTTCTGCAGAGTATCTGTGCATCAATGACAGATAACATAGCCAACAATGAGCTTCAACATGTCAGCTTTATAGTATGTTGGAGTGTCTGAAACAGCTATCTAGTGAAGCACATGTGATGCAAAGAGAAGCACAACACTTCTTTAACACTACTGCATTTGATCGTGCATCTCAAGAAGTGTCATCCAAGAACCAAACCAGCAGCTTCAGAAATAATCGCTCTAAATAGTCTGTTGCATTAAAAATAACAGGTAAATTATAGTACAGGAGAGATGATGTTCTTTACAATGAAAAAAAGGTGTGAATATATTGGTGTCTCCAGCATGAGTTTGAAAATATTAGCAGAAATCTAATATCATGCATCAAGAAAATTAAAGGATCACGTTATTTAAGCAACTTTTTCTCAATGTTTGCTGACACAAAATGAGATTCAAAGTGTAGAAAGCTTCCCTAATCACATCTGAGGAACCACAAAGTCCTGCTGAGCCCCCCAACAGAGAAAAAAACTCTCCTGCGACTGACATCAGGGATCATGTTTCACTTTCTTCAGGCTGCAGATGGCAGACTGAGGAAAGGAGATGAAACTGATTCCAAGCCACAGCCCATCTGAAACGTAACGTTAGCCCACACTGCTGCTGCTGCTGCTGCTGCTACTGCTGCTCTCTCCATTCACAAACCACTCCTGACATCATGTTTGACACGCAGCCACTCACAACACAGCTGATAGAAACCTGCTGCACGAGAAGCTGCTCACACACACTGGAGTGTATTAATACTATGTGTGTGTGGTGAAGCTCGGGTGGAGTCTGACTGCATTTTTTCTTTACAGGGAATTACCGGTTTGATTCACAGAAAGCATCAAATGAATGTAACCCAGTCAGTCCTGCAACTTTGATACAAATGGATTACTGTTGCAGCTCAGCCATGAGATTACACACGTGGAAGTTTAAGTTTGAACACAGATGAAGCAGAAAAGTTAGAATAATCACATTAAAGGTGTCTTATTTTGACTGAAACATAACACCTGTGTGAGACAGGTTAGGTAGCACCTGTTGAGGGGTAAAAGTGAAAACACTTCAGGCTCAAATGATGACAAAAAGATACCTGAGGAGTCACACCTTTCTTCATTTTCACCCTCATGCACAGGGGCGTCGTAGTGGGGGAAAGTGGGACTGGCTACCTAGGGCGCAAGTGGGGAGGGGGGGCCTTAATGGGCCTGAAATAAAATGTGTTTTCTACTCACTTTCCTTTTGTTTTGTTATGGCTGCAATAAGATAATTCAAATAAACAAACATTCAGAATTCCTTTCTGGAAAAATTCAGATTGCACAGAATGGTTTGATCTGTCAGCGGTCAGTCAAGTGAGGAGAGAGTGATGCTGCAGCACCATGTCTAACCCTTAAAAGCCAAGTCGGGCTTTCAAAAAGGAAAAGAGAAAAAGAGCTCTGTGAGATGCCCATCTCATGCCTAAAGTGGGGAATTGTCATATTTTCAGAGCATCAAGTGTAGCTGAATCTGAGTGAGAGTAAACTAGGTTTTTAGAGTTTTACTTGACTTCATGTATCTTTTAGAAAAGATTATTTTATTGGTTTTTAAATCTCTTAATGGTCCCTTCTTATTTATCAGATTTGCTTTTATCATATAAGCCAGTGAGAGCCCTCAGGTCTTCAGGTAGTGGACTTTAAATTGTGCCAAAAGTAAGAACTAAGACTCAAAGTGAGGCAGCTTTTTATCATCACGGCCAACGCCTGTGGAACACCCTACCTGAGGATCTGAGGGCTGCACAGAGCATAGACATTTTTAAAAGCAAACTCAAGACCGACCTTTTTACACCCTTTTTATTTATTTATTTATTTATTTATTTATTTATTTATTTATTATCTATTTCAAATTTTAGTCACTTTTATTCTACTTTATTTATGTATGTACTTATTTATTTTAAGTTTAGCATCTTATGTTCTTTTAATGGTTTAATATTTTAGTCTTTTATTATCTTAGAAATGTATTTTATTTTGGTGATTTTAATTTCCTGTGTTGAGTTTTAACATCTTATTTTACCTCCAGTGTTTCCTCATCAAGATATCATGAGAGCGTTTCCTCAGTTCGTTCAGCAACTTATTTTTTAATTTTATTTTTATTGTTTTTATTACTATTGTTGCATATATTGTGTTCTTAACCTAAGGACTGTGGGTTGGGTTTGGGGTCGGGCTGGGGGTGGGATATTTTCTTAATTTATTCTATTTCAGGTTGTTTTTATGTACAGCACTTTGTGTTACAATGCCATTGTATGCAAAGTGCTTTATAAATAAAGTCTGATTGATTAGTTGATTGATTAATTCATGAGGTTAGATTATTTTGATAATAATGCCCCCTTGTTGTGATTCAACAAGTCACTTGGCTTCAAATAATGTTGTTTAAAGAGGTGGACAGTGTGAAGGTCAATATTGTGCAGTTACATTTGGAGAAATTGTAAAAAATAATATTGATATATAGCTTAGATTTGAGTCGGTTAACCAGGATAGTTAGCATATATTTTTGTTTAATGCAATAAACCAGTATTATAGCAGCAATGTTATATTTTGTAGGGTTGGCTGCAGTGGTGGAGCCAGACAGTTTTGACCAGGGTGGCCAAACTGGGGCACTGACTGTTAAAGGGTGGCCAGGTGTGGAAATCATTCGGGGGTTACCCCAAACCTAGTAGGGTTACCTCCAATAATCACATCTACTTTAACTTCTTTTTATAGAATAATTAAACAAATGTTACAAATTTGTAGATTTCTAATGTTAAGATTAAAAATGTAACTCGACAGTGTCAACATTTAAATGTGCTGAACTCTTTAAGGACTCAAAATGAAGATGATTGTCCAAAATCAAAGCATCAACAAAAACAATATTCAAATGCAAAGAAACTACTGTCTCTGCAGCTTGAAACACAACAACACAATAACTGATTTTAATATAAGTAATGCCTCTGAAATGGCCAAGCATGTTTAAGAATTTCAGGGGGGGCACAGGTGTGACCAATCAGTTTTCAGAGGTGTCCATGGCCACCCCTGGTCACCCCCTGGCTCCGCCACTGGTTGGCTGAGGTGATGGGGTCCACTAAGATGTCTTTCCAGGGGGGGTCAGAGTTCCTGGTGACGCCCCTGCTCGTGCATGTGCTTTTTCATTGAGGTGAGTGACCGCTTACCTGAGTTTGAGGTTCCCCATGAACTCCTCCATCGACACGGTGTCCAGAAGCACAAAGTCAGCCTTCCCATACTCCAAGCTCTCGTGCTCAGCCATGCTTGCTACCTGTCTCTAACCTGTGGCGCGTGGAGGGGTTTACTTTTTAACAACTTGCTTTGAAGTGCCGACAGTAGGTGAGCATTGGCGCGCGCTCCTCTGAGCACCTCCTCTATTCAGTGGATGGAGGTGGAGTCCAAACGCATGTTCACTATATTAAACTGTCATTTCTGTCATGTTTAAATAAGAATACACTTTAAATATACTTTTACTCCATAAAGGGAGAATGAATGATGGTAAACGCGGTGTGTGTGTGTGTGTGTGTGTGTTATAAGTCCAGTTTGAGAGAAAATAATCCCAGAATATCCTCGTGTCCATACAAAGTTTCCTCCTTGTCGCCAAATGTATCCTTGTCCCGTTTCTCCGTTACACCGTGCAAAAAGCTCCAGACGTTTTCCTGGAGTTTCTCTCCTGTCGTCCCGGCCGACCATCAACCAATAAGGAAGCGAGCCGCCTCTCTGAAGCCACGCCCCCTCGCACCCCGGCCCCCGCCCTGTTTCGAGGTGTTGGTCAGGGAAGGCTGGGGAGCACATAGCTGAGCAGACCGCAGCTCCGGTCTCTCTCTGATACATATTTCTGTGATGACGGGGCCACCTCTAAGTTTTAAAACACTCCGAGAGGAAGAATGATGCTTCTGGCCCTGACTTTAAAATGCCCCCATGTTACCATATAAGGAAAAATGAGGGCTCATCAGAATCTCTCAGTGGGGAATGAATGAAACTAAAGGGCTTATTACAGGGCAGATCTTATTAGATGAACTATTAGGTAGGTACAGTTAAACAGCCCACAATGACTCTGAATGAGGAGCCAACTGTTACACTAACATGCTTATACAAAGGTTAGTGCGCCCCCTTGTGTGGGACAGCAGCAAGTGCCTGTTCTGGATGTAAGGATAATAATGATAATGATAATAATAATAATAATAATAATAATAATAATAATAATAATAATAATAATAATAATAACAATAACAATAATAACAATAATAATAATCTTTATTTATATAGCACTTTTCAAAACAGCATTACAAAGTGCTTTACAAATAGAAAATAAACTAAAAGGAAATAAAAGAAATGAGAGAAAGACAAATAAAATAAAACAATGTTGGAAGAATAAAAACAACAACAGAAATGATTCAAAAAATCTATTAAAGAATATAAAATATATAAAGTATATATTTTTAATCTATTTGTGCTTTTGTGTATTTTCCTTATCATTATTTTTTTGCAATTTTATTTCCAAGAAGAACGTACTTTATTAATCCCCAGGGGGGAAATTAAATTTTTTTCACTCATATTGTTTTTCAGTCATGCTACATGCACAGTCCTTGGTATATAGATACAATGCACACACATGCAGTGGACATGCACTTAGGGAGAGATGTCAGAGTGAGGATGCTGCCATCAATCAGCGCACCCCAAGCAGTTGGGGGTTCGGTGCCTTACTCAAGGGCACCTCGGCAGTGCCCAGGCAAGTGAACCAGCACCTCTCCAGCCACCAGTCCACTTTCCAAGCTTCGTCCATACTGGGACTCGAACTGGCGACCCCCCGGTTCCCAAGTCAAGTCCCTATGGACTGAGCTACTGCCGCCCCCAATTTGTCTGTTTCTTATTTTTTTATTTTTTTTTGTTTTTTGATTGAAGCAGATACACATTTGTTTTCTGTTTTGTGCGTTTATGAATATCTGTAAATGTATGAATGTTGCAAAAAGATGAAAAAAGCAATACAATTGTAAATCATAAAAAATATATATATAAAATATGAAATAAAATCCCAGGAATTTTTGGAGGAAGATAATGACTAAAAACAGTTTTATCTTATCTTTATTTCATATTTATATCTTATTTATTCCATCTTTCTATTAATATTTTGTCTTCCTTACTGTGTATAAGAGCATACTGTAATGACTGACTTTCCCCTTGGTTGAATTTAGTATTTCTGATTCTGATTACATTTTTAAAAATTGTTCTTCCAACTAAAAGTTTTTGGTCTTCAACTATTCAAGAAATGTGTTAATTAATTAACATTTGACATTTTTGACTGTCCCAAAAAAAAAGACACTATTTAGACTAAAATACAGTAAATCCAATGCTTGATGCTTTTGTATTATACTGTAAAAAGGGTGAATTGCACTCCATTGCAAATGTTATATATTGATTCTACCACCAAAAACATGAAGATAGATAAATCTGTTTTTAAATCCATGTTTGTATATTATAAAAAAAGACTCAACACAGACCTGTTTGAGTATTTTTATTATTTAAATCTTAAAATTTAAGCTCTAAATCACAGTAATTAAAAAAATCAATAAAACTTCTTTAAAAATCCACTTTTTTTTAATTAATCCAAAAGAAAGTGTTAATTTGTCCTGACACACACACCATGTGAAAATTGAAATACAGTACAATGAAAGAATTAAAATGTACAGAATTGAATGCATCAACATTAACATTATTTCCACTGTGCAAGCAGTGAGCCTCCAAACGTGATGGTCATGGAGGCAGCGTTAGCCCATGACCGGCCGCAGTTATGGGTGACGTAGATTAAAGCCCCTTTGCGGAGGAAGGTCATGTAGGTGGACAGGTTCCCTACGGATGAAGGCCGGGCGACGTGTGTGTGAGAGACGGCCACCCAGTAACTGTTGACCACCAGCCACAGGTCGGTCTTCTGCCCCGTGTTGGCCGACTGGGTGGAGAAGAAGAACTGGTAGACTCCGTTCACAGGAGCCCTGAACATCCCGGTCCTCCTGCTGAAACCTCGGCCCACGTTCACCAGAACCTTACTGTACTTGATCCGGTTCACTTTACCTTTGAGCTGGCCGGGGAAGGACGCAAAGAAGTGGATCTTTCTGGCAGGAGCTGGAAGAAGATTACAGATATCATGATTATTATTAGAATCAAGAGTGATAAAGCAACAATCCTCCTCTGAAGCTATGTCATGTTGGACTTGGACAGATTCATCGTGGGGCCTAAAAGCATGCAGAAAGGGTGTCAGAAAGAGATGCATCAGGGTGCATCATGAGAAATGTAGTGAACTGAGTCACCTTGGGTTGCAAAGTCAGGATGGCTTCAATTAGCATCCAATTAATTCCAGCTCCTCCAGCTGATACAGATGTGCTGGACTCTAGCGGCAACATCTACTACTACTTGTCTCATCACTATCGCCCCCTCTGTCTCTTATTCTCCTCTATCCCTCTTTCCAGACCCAACTCGGTCTCAGCAGATGGCTGTCTAACATGAGTCTGGTTCTGCCCAATGCTCATGGTGGATTAAGGTGGGGTAAGAGTCTTATCCTGTCTTGGTGTTGGGTCTCTGTTCATAATTTGACATAGAGTGGTCTAGACCTGCTCTGTTTGTAAAAGAGTCTTGAGATAAGGTTTGTTGTGATTTGGCGCTATACACATAAAGATTGATTGATTGATTGATTGATTGATTGATTGATTGATTGATTGATTGATTGATTGATTGATTGATTGATTGATTGATTGATTGATTGGTTGATTGGTTGATTTGATTGATTCAGAGGCAGAATATTTTAACCAAAGAAACTTGAATTAGTATGTTAATGACCACAAATGTTAAAATAGTTAAATTAAACCCACATCTTTGTATTTAGGGATGTATTTTTTATATTACTCTGGACTCATTGAGTAACATTAACCAATATTCCTGAAGCTTTATCGCAGAATCTAGCTGGTGCAAGAATTTCCACAAATTTAGAACTACAATAAATGGTTTAACTTGATGCTGTGGTCTCATATTTATAACTGTATCTGCTTTATTTCCCATTATAATGAAAATATAATATATTAACCCATTCTATACACCTCTCTTAACAAAATAAAAAGCACTTCTGCAGATATTCCACCGCTTATTTTTAAAGGGAAATGTCCCCTAAAAGGTGTCACTCACATTTCCTTGTCTTACACCTCCAGTTGATCCTATCTCGGCTCACACAGGACTGGTTCCTCCTGCAGCGTCCACAAACAAGAGTGTTGATGTCTGAAAACATGCAAAGAGCATCATTAAATCAATGCAACCCTATGTCACATGCTGCAACCTGCAAAATCATAAGCAATGCAATTTGAGATGATGTAAAAGCACGATGAGCATTTTCAGCAGATAATCCTGGAACAGTGTGCTTCAAACACCTTTAAACTTCAGGACTAAACTACCAAGAGTGACATATTTGATGCATGAAATCTTGAACATAAATGTGTAAATGCATTCAGCACATATGGAGGACGTGGTCTGGATTCAGTACCTGCACAGTAGGCCAGATAACAGGCGGTGGGTGGGGCGAACATGTAGACGTAGTAGTTCCCGCGACACTTCTTCACCTTGATGGGGGTGGACTTGAAAGCGCAGCACTTCTTCTTCCAGTGTCCACACACTTTGCGGGTGACAATGCCGTCCCTCATCCTCGGGTGAGGCCCCGCCAGCCACAGGGGGGAGTGGGTGCCACATTTGTCCACAGGGACACACCTCTCCGGCATCTGAATACTCTTCCCCTGGTAGAAGAGGCGGTACCAGCCTGAGAAAGAACAAAACAAAGACACAATCATAGCTTCATCATCCTTCATTGGAGCACTACCATGCAGAAGACCTTTCTACCTTTCCACTTGACGTTGCGGTCACACATCTTGCTTTTGGTGGTGGCGTTAGTGGCTCTCCAGGGCTGGTCCAGGACGGTGTAATGGAAGCAGGGGTCAGCCCGTCTCTTGGAGTCTTCCCCAGAGAGATGCAGATCATCTTCTTCGTCATCATTGGGACCGTAAGTCAGGACGGTCGTTCCTACATGAGAAGACGAGATGAACCAAGTTTAGGACGACAGATGCAGCAGTTTAAAGATCATTTATCAAGCTTCTGATGGTGGGAAGAATAGAAGTGAAGGAATAGAGAGAGCGAGGGATGACAGGCGTCCTGCTTTAAGGACTACAGCCTCTGTACATGTGGCACATGACTTATCCACAGAGGTAAACCGGTGGCCCCTGCAGCAGTGCAATAACCGTACAATAACCGTGCAATACACTGTGCAATATCCCTGCCACTTTAACATTGGGGACCGGCCTTTTAAGTGTCCCTAAGGTCAGTAAAAAGACTATTGGTGAGCGGGCCTTCTCATTCCATGCTCTCACTCTATGGAACAATCTCCCTGCTGACATTCGGTTGGCATGTTCAGTTGATGTATGTAAGGGAAAGCTGAAGACCCACCTGTTTAGTGCTGTATATGACTGATGTTTCTTATGTTGTGTTGTGTCTCTGTTTGTTATTTGTTTTTTAGGTTTGTAAAGCACTTTGATTGAAAGCGCTTAATAGATAAAATTATTATTATTATTATTATTATTATTATTATTATTATTATTGTTATTATTATTATCCTGTATATTCTGTATATCTCCTTCATTTCCAGCACTTTTGTACATAGGTAATTTTCACTATTCTCCACTTCTATATATACTTTATTATTATTTTATTATTATTTTATTTTATTCTATTTTATTTGATGTTATTTCTATTTTATTATATTTGTATTATTATTATTTTATCTTATTACATTTTTTTATTTTTTTATTATTATTTGTATTATTATTTTATCTTATTCTATTTTATTCAATTTTATTTGATATTTATTTTATTTCATTTTATTCTATTTTTTATTTTATTTTTTTAATCTATTTTATTCTATTTTATTTGATCTTTATTTGATCTTGTTTTATTCATATTTATTTTTTATTTTATTCCTCCTTCAATTAATATTTTGACTTTCTAACATACTGTTTATAAGAGCTCTGTAATGAACTGATTTCCCTCCCAGGATAAATAAAGTATTTCTGATTCTGATTCTAAGTCAAGAAGGGTTTAGGGAGGACATTGATTGGGCCTGGGCAAAAAAATGTTTACCATAAACTGATAAAAATTGTAGTAAAAGTTTCAGGGGGGTTGTCTGTTAAGATTTTAAATCTGGGGCGCTGGTGGCCTAGCGGTCTAAGCGCCCCACATACAGAGGCTACAGTCCTCGTTGCAGGGGTCGCCGTTTCGATTCCCGGCCGGTGGACCATTCCCTGCATGTCTTCCCCCACTCTCTACTCCCCACATTTCCTGTCTCTCTTCAGCTGCCCTATCAAATAAAGGCATAAAGGCCAAAAATATAACTTAAAAAAGATTTGAAATCTGGAGGCAAAACAATTTAATTTCTATTTTCAGTGTCACTTTTAATTTATTTGTGTGACATAAAACTTTGGATTTGATGCTGATGAGTCACCAGTGCAGAAAAGAAGAAGAGAGGAAGAACACGGTGCAGAAACTAGTGGGGGATGTTTAAACACATAGTTAGGATTCTGTTTTGCATAACCACCAGCTCACTATACTTCATCCCTCACTCAGTACTTGTCAATCATTCTGTTTCACATGAAGTGATGATATTCTGATGCACCTGTCCAAACCATCCTGACTCCCTTTCCTCTCCTGGCTGACACACTGTACGTATAAAAATGTCTTAAATAAATCTGTTTACATTAAATCTGTTATTTTTATTGACTGACCCACTTCATGCCGCTCCCCTCTCTGCTCCCTCGTCACGTGCATCTGTGAATGAACAAAATGACACGTTGAGACGGGCACATGCAGCATGCAGACGGGTTATAATGAGCTGATGGAGAGGTCACCTGAGTCAGAGCGCTCTGCTGCTGCTGCTGCTGCTGCTGAAGTGTTGTTTGTTCACACCTCAGACTCTCCATCTCCTGCAACACAGCACATTCAGACACAAGTGTTGGAGGCTCATTTGAACAGCACTGAATTCTGCAGATTCATCACACCTCAGGATTTACATAATAATGACTGATTCAGATGCTGCAGCTCATGTCAAATGCCTGGAACAGACAGGGAGAAGGTTTGTGCACTTCTGGAAGTTTGGGAGTTTAAATGCAAAAGAAATAAACCAAAATATTTGAACTTTTCATGGTGAATGAAGAGAGTTTGCAAAACATAACACAACATGGGGTAAAGGAATACATAAAAAAGCATAGAAATTGCAGCTTTTGTGACATTTTGGATGTTTCTTTGACTGCAATGTTCTAAAAATCTTGGCTGCAGCCCTGGACAGAGGTGTTGTGAGTGTGAACACCGGGTTGTGCTGCAAAAACAGACAATTTTCACATCATTCACTGCTCAAAAGTGCCTGTTGGTGTCACAGGAGGGCTGCAATTTGTATTTTTATTGTATTCATTTATTAAAAATGCATCTTGTCCATGAAATATTCAAAAATAGAGACTTTTGCAATCATTTTTCCTTCAGATAAATTAGTCTAAGTCAGAAAATGTTCACTTTTCATACACATATGACAAATAAAAGTTGCAACAAAATCTAATTTTGGAGCACTGAACCAGGAACTGTTTAGTTTAACTCCCTGAAAATGATTAATGTCTTTATTTAGATTATTTATATGAGTTATGGGACATATCAGATCCCATACACAGATTATTAAATCACCTTAAACACGGCAGCCAGTTGCAGAGCCATGGACTGATTCTCCGTGCTCCAAAGCTTTGGCACACTCTGTAAAAGAAGACAGAAAGCAGAACTTTGCATCAATCCAAATTCAATTTAGTTCCCCCGGCTTTGTGAATAATCAGAATTAAAAACAGGACATGTTCTATTCTCTTTATGCATTCAGCGTGACAGAAGCGCAGCACAGTTCTGTCCATGCTGAACAACATCTGGGGGAAACTGAAACTTTAGTTGCATAATGAATGGATTTTTATCCTCCATCTGCCGGCTGGCTCTGTAACATCAGTGAACGCAGCTCAGACTCACTGAGGTTCTGTTCCCCGAGCAGCCGAGCGAGCAGGATGACAACGTTACAAACACGACCAGAGCCAAGACCACCATCTGCAGAACACAACAGTGACACAGCCGTTATGTAAAAGATGACTTTGTACAGTTTCAAGTCCTTACTGGGGAATAATGACATGAGTTATTGTATTCATATCTGCATATTTATGACAAAACATGTACAAGATTTTTTTTCTCTTTGTCAAACAGTCAAATTAATTCATGAGGCATGAGTTAAGGATTCATTTGGGGGAGAAGTTTTTAATTATTACTGTTATAAAAAAAGTAAATAGTGGTTTAAATTTATTATTTAAAACAACACCATTGAAAAACAGAAATAGATTTTTTTTTTACTTTGACAGATTAAAAGAATTAACTATAATGTTTGTTGCTGCTTTGAATTTAACTTTTATACAGCTGCATTTAAAAAAAAAGTTCTATGTTTTCCATCAGTTATTTAAAAAAGTAACATTTTTATATTCTAAACTCATTAAATGTAAAATTAAATGTCTCATGCATTTTAATATTTTAATTTTTATAATCATGGCATACAGCTAAAAAATCTGTTTTCAAAATAAAAGCTTTGAAATTGTTATTTTTTAAATTGCAATTGATAGTTAATCACGATTAATTGCATTTTAATCACATTTTTAATTTACATGTTTAAAATCTGATTCATTTTCACTGTAAAAACATTTTTTAAATCTATATTAATAATATAAAGTAATTATTACCAGTGTCTTGATTTGGAAATCAAATGACTTTTGGATCTATTATTCAAATTATTGCTGCACTGCTTCATCAGAAGGATCTGAAATGATGTCTTATTATAGTTTATTTTATTTTCATTTTATTTTATTTTATGATACTGCTCTGATTTCATTTTATTGTAACCATTTTATTCAATTTTACTGATATTTCCCTGATTTTATTTGATTGATTTTGTTTTAAAAACACTCCCAAAGTGATCTCATGGCTTTAGTGGTGCTGTTACCCGCTAACATCAGTCTGATCCGCTGCGCCTGTATGCTTCGCTCGTAGGCGGTCGCTCCAAGTCAAAATACTTCACTGATATTTTAATACTGTTTGACACAAAGCATGTTACTTTTGATTTGACTTTGACTGAGTTATCATTCAAAAGCACAGGGATGTCACTGCAGGAAGATTGTGACTGGACTACGGTGTGCCAAAAGGGACAAAAACAGCACACATTAAATTTAGAGCTGAAATGCACCATGATAAAAAATCATTAACACTGACAGCCCTACGCCAAATATTACAATATTCTAATTTGAGATACTTAATCATGATATTTTAATATTTTGAAATACAGTTTAATATAAGGAATCGGCTAATTAAATGTAAGAATATTTTTTAAGTATGTTCACATTTTGTATATAATCAAAAATGCCTAATTTGTTTTAAGCATTAACAAAAACACTTATTAGTTCTATCTCATTAATAGGTTAAGATTTTATTTGAATCAATATCAACTTTTTAAAACTTTATAGTGTCAATTTATATACTTCTAATTTATTAAGTTTGTCTTGCATTGAAATGAAATTATTTTAAAAATGATATTTCAAAATTTCCTGTAATTTTCAGACAGTTTTTTGCATATTTAATTCCCAAATTAAAGCTAACATGTTAAAAAATAAATTTAACTTTAGGAGGTAATTTTTAGCAGTGTTTTAAGTTTAGAAAGTGTGGTGTTAATAAACGTACCTTGATTTATACAACAGCCGACTGCTCCGACAAAGACATGAGCAGGAACGTCACAGGTCTGAAGCCGTGTTAGTGCTGAAAGGAAAAAATATAATTAAAGTGAAATAAAGTTACATTACAGATCATATCAAATATTTATGAGAAGTTCTGTAAATACAGGAGATTTTGTGTTTACACAGACTTTATGTCTTACCTCTTCATACCAGCATGTTGAGAAAAAACATCCACCGTCTCATCCTCACCTTTTATACTCATCAGCACAAACAAAGAGGAAATTACAGACTTCAGTTTAACGGCATCTCTCCCGCTCACACGAGGTGTCACTTCAAACAGATGAGTTGCAAATGTAGACATGAAATTAACGCAGCGTCTGCGTTTTTTCAGAATGAAGGGTCAGCATGCAGCGGTGAAACTGTGAGAAGTCGTGCGTTCGTGAGGTACAGTTCCTCCACATCGTCCACGGTGTGAAAACGGATGCGTGAGAGCTGAAGCTTCTAAACATACACATGAAGTTTTAAAGATACCACTCTTTCAAAGAAGTTCAAACCTGATCCAAAAAATCTGCATACTATGTCTTTAAAATCGTGCTCCTAGACGTAAACACAAGCAGACAACGCTAACCTTTAAACTTGATTTGAGATTTCTTGCTAATTAAAGTGGAAGAATGATGGAGCTGTTATTAAACTTACTTAATGAGGAGACAGCGTGATGTTTTCAGAGACTTTGTTTTGTTTTAATGAGCTTCTCTCTGAATGCCAGATCAGAATTTGTGAAAAGGGCAGCAGCAGTAAGTGTAGTGTGCACTTCTCAAAAACTAAGGAGTGGATGTGCCTTCAGTGTTTCTTGTTTTTCCAAAATGAGATGACAAAAACATCGAGTGTAAAGCTGGAATTACTCAATGCAAGACAAGAGACATGAAGCAATCTTAATCCACAATGTGAGCATCATTTTACCTCACATAATCTGACTTTTACAGTCAACCAGGTGTGCAAGAAAATGTCCCTTTAATTTTGAAAGTAGCATATTTTTTGCTGTTTTATGCACCAAACACATCATGAAGCAGAGTTTTGACTGACCTGCAATTACCAAACTGACCACTAGAGGGCAACAGCAGCAACACAATGTGTGCACCTCATGGTATGAAGGTACAGTAGTTGTCTAAAAGAAAAGTAGGCCAAACCTTCAGGGTGGAATTCATGTCAGGCTGAAACTGGAGTAAAGAGAGACTGTAACAGTACGTCACATGCTCAGAGGCATTTAAAGGCATTTAATAAAAACAACCCAAATCATAAAACAACAACAGCAGCAGCAGCAGCAGCAGCAGCAGCGCTCCACTCAGCCTGAACTCTCACTTTGTGTAATCAGAACTAACTGTAAATACTTGGCAGTGCAGCAGGGTTTCTGTTGGCAGCTATGTTGTTGACAGTGTTTCACACATGCAGCGGTGGGTGTTGTTGGCAGATGTTGTGTAACGGTAGTGAGGGCACTGGGACACGGGTCATTCAGGGATGTCACTGGACCGAGCCAAGGTGTTTATATTCATAGATGACATTAGAGAGTGTGAGTTTTATGGCTTGTTAAGTGGGTTCAAATGTTTTATTGTCAAAGGTGGTGCCAGAAACACTTTGAGATCAAGTGGGGACATGTGCATAGTGTATTTAATTGAACAGATTTTAAACTGGGTCATATTAAAGCATTAAAAATAATAAAAGTGGATATTGTTATCCAATAATTTTGGATTATTTTAATACAAAAAAATGATGCCATTGTTTGTAAGTTGGCCAAATTTCTGCAATTTGGATATTTCAGTTATGAATGATTCTAACAAAGCTTGTTTATTTGTATATAGTGCACAGACTGATCTGTGCTATTTTAACTGTAACTTCATTTGTGATGTTTGTTTATGATTAGCAGCTAACAATTTCAAATTCATTCCAATATCTTATAGTTTCAATCATAATACAGACTGTCAGCCAATCATAAGCTAAATATATAAACTGCTTTTTCATTATCAACAATTTTTTCTGGTCATTAAAAAAGGTAACACACAGGAGAACAATAAAATCAGAAGACAAAATAAAGTTTTGAAAAAAATATATATATACAAAATAGTAAGAACACAGAAACATAATGTGTAAAAATAATAATAATAATAATCTAGAAACAAAATATACAAAAAATAAAATTATAATACACAAACAATATATATATATATATATATATATATATATATATATATATATATATATATATATATATATATATATAAATAGTACACAAACAAAATATATATAAAAAGACAAAAAATAATACAAAAACAAAATATATAAAAAATTAAAAATAGTACAGTAACAATATATTTATAAAATTAAAATGATCTAGAAACAAAAAATATATAAAATAAAAAAAGTGAAAGGCCGTCGATGAAATATAAGAAAAATTAAAAATTAAAAGTAATAAAAAAAATAATAATTTTGCATGGGGAAAGTACTTGGATCAGTGCAGTGTGATCACTCATATACCCTTATAACAAATGGGAAAATGGAAAATATAATTCTCATTCTCTATTCTCACCACAAGGAACATGATTGAAATATCCAGTGCAAGTGGTACTGTAGGGCAGGTGTTCTCAAACTCAAACCAGGGACCCCTTACAGGTGAGATTATTGTCCAAGGACCCCCTCATAATTGTAACGCTTTAGTGATGTATCATGATCAAAAGCTGCGACTCTGAGAGCCGATGTTTTAT